>NC_088858.1:31973562-32243562 GCF_963853765.1 Magallana gigas | reverse complement strand
ATGCATATTTCGCTTTAAACTGCGTCATTTTTAACTTGTTTTTAACGCAAGAAATAGATAGCTACGTCCTACTGAAAGTCCAAGGTCTTATTAAAATGATTCTAATACTATTGACTTCAGCATATTCCTTAAAAAAGCTCTTTTAATCTTTGATTGAAGATCTCCATTAACGCATGTCCAAAAAATTTTTTTTAACTGTAAATAGTACATAAGTCTTAAAAAATATACTAAAATATAGAGAATAATATATCACCTATAGTTAAACACGATAATTTGTTCAAACATATGATGACATGTTTCTGACATAAATGTCATTGAATAAAATAATAAAATAAATGTCAATCAAAGACATTTCACTGCTCTTAATTCTTTGTTTGGCAAATTAAATCTATAAACAGTGTATTGAGGTCAATCTAGACAAACGAGATTAATATAGTAGGCCAATTTCTATTGTACGAATATGGGCACATTCATTTAAAAAAAAAATACAAACTATTGTATTTTAACAAGGTTGGTTTGTAAAAGATGGTATGCACTAATCCAATATACTTAAACAACGTATTTGTACATTTTTCTAGAGCTTATATTGAAGTCCTAGCCTGTTACTAGGTCAGTGACCTAAACTTTTGATGCATGCTCTCTCTCTCTCTCTCTCTCTCTCTCTCTCTCTCTCTCTCTCTCTCTCTCTCTCTCTCTCTCTCTCTCTCTCTCTCTCTCTCTCTCTCTCTCTCTCTCTCTCTCTCTCTCTCTCTCTCTCTCTCTCTCTCTCTCTCTCTCTCTCTCTCGTGTACGCATATAGTGGCCTCGGGATATCTTTAAGTTTGCCACTATGATTTTCTGGTTGAAAATGAAGAAATACAATGAGGTTAGAACAATGTACATGTAACTACAATTGGGGGGGGGGGGGGGGGGGGGTCATATATATTGTCTAACACAAAGAAACTTTGTCGATGTAATAATATCAATATAAATACAGATTTTAATTCATGGTATTGGGATGGGATTGCAGTTTTCATTCTGTAATGAATTATAATATCAATACAGATTTTAATTCAATGTTTTGTGGATGGGATTTCAGTTTTCAGCCGAGCTAGTGTACACTAAATTTCTCTCGGTGCCCGCTGTTCATTTTCACAATATAATAAGCTGTCAAGTAAATGTAGTCGAGATATATCGAGGTTTGACTGTACATGTATGTATAAATCTTATCAATGATTAAATATCTCTACGTATGTGTTCAAACATTCTTTTTATCGTAAATGCTGTACAAAATGTTCAACAATATACTAAAACAGAGAATACTTTATCGTAAAAGTGAAAAAATAAATTATGGGAAAAATAATTTTGGATGTGCTAATTAACGAATAATGACATCTTTGTGACGTAGCTTTCATAGAACAAAGGATTCTACACCAATATGCTCGACTTCTTAGATGGACCATCTTCCAAAGTCAGGGTTTCTGATCGACTCGAGCTCCGGTCTACATTTATGTAGAGCGAAGCGGATCAGACGATGACTTAGGAAGATGTTGATGGACAATATTAACCTTTATATGTTGAGATCAGTCTAGACAAACTGGATTTAACATTTGACATTAGTAATCTTAGTTTTTAATGAGGAATATGTCCACAGTTTAGTTTAAAACCTTAAATATACTATAAACAATTAAGTTGAATTTTGATTTCGGCTTTAATGAAACCATAGGAGCCCCCTATGTATGTATATGTTCATTCCTGAAAGCAACAAGACCCGCAACTCGGCTAAGGAAGAGGCCAAAGTTTGCTTCATGCAAAGTTTGCTTCATATTTTAGACTTTATATAAACTATTTATATAAATGTTAACTGTTAAAAAAAACATAAAAATATCTTTTGAAATTTGCGTTAAGTTTGAAACCTTAGTCTTTTTCGACCGAGATCAGAAGCATACAACATACTGTTTTATTACTAAGGGCAGATAGTGAAAAGTAAATCTTTGTAGATGGATTTACATGTATACCTTATGTTAAACTAAGGAATTCAGGTCTGTAATTTGTTACTTTAAATACATGTATAGCCTATAGTTTGGAGTACTTTGAATTATGAGAGAAAAATCTTAAATGGAACATATGTATAAGTATGCTTAAAACTTTACAACTTTAAGCATTCCGGATGTTACCCTTACATTGAAGGATATTAAGTATCAACGAATGCAAATATAAATGACGATTGCAAATTGATTTCAATTGCGATTTCAATTGCAAAATTTAATATTGTTTTCAAAGAAAACCAAACAGAAAACAAATAGTTCTTATCAACGAAGATATATATGGGAGAAAGTTCGTTATTTATTGGATTAAAAGGGAAATTAAATAAACTATAAATCCAGCATTTTTTAAACTAGTTAATTTTGTTTTTCAAATCGGTCAATTTTAAACAGATGTTAACCACTTTTAATTAATGACAAACGGAACTTATTAAAATTGAATCGATTTTAATTGTGTTTCTTCTATCAATTGGAATATCAATATTTTCCTTATTTCGTTCATTCTTCCTCTCTTTTCAACGTAGCTGCACTTAAAAAAAAATCAAATTATTATTTCATCACCAAATTTTCATTGCTGCGAATTATACCAGAACTGCGTGTAGTGTAGCTGAGTCTATAAAAAATATTTGTAATTATTTATAAGTTGCATTAAAAAGATATAAAAAAAATTATGTCAAACATTTTAAAGGAAATTGTTCGTTTTTGGTATACAAGAGAATCTAAAACAAAAATCCGATGGGATGCGGTGGTATAAATCAATTGGTAAATCCCCTGGGGTAGTCGTACACTTCGGAGGCTGGGTGGTCAGGAAACACCCATCTGATCTACATTGAATTTTAAGCTAAAACTAAAATTTGTGTCATATATATATATATATATATATATATATATATATATATATATATATATATATACATATATATATATATATATATATATATATATATATATATATATATATATATATATATATATATATATATATATATATATATATATATATAAACGACATTTAGCATAGAAGAAAAAAAAATCATATATTTTAGCTTCAGAAAAGGCTTCACAACATCCCAATATCCCTAAAAACGTGATTTTATAGCTTTAGGGTGGTCTTAGGACAAGGTAGGTGATGTCTTAAAGTTAGGACAAAGTTATGACGTTTCCTAAATTTAGGAGAGCCTTGAGAAACAGACTTAAGACTAAGACGTATCCTAAGATGTACTTAGGACATACCATAGTCCTAAGATAGCTTCGTGAACATGCCTGCTAATTTTTTAATTTTTTTTTTAGCTCTTTTTATCAAGGAGATTCAAAGAGTAAAAATAAATGGTCACAACCATCCATCCCTCTTAAAAGATGTCCTGTAGATCTCACTTGACCTAAATAAAAAAAAACCGCCAAAATTAGATGGCCCTGCGCGGAAGTAACAATGATAATGCTGGATGCGGTTAGTCACAAGAAGGAACAACAAAGAATTAATTCCCATGAGATTTTCCAAAATTTGATTTATAACGTGCCATTGAACAAGGATCCACGGAAACTAACTGAACAGGAACTCTACAGGAAAACGCGAAATAATCCGGTAATTAATCCTTGTGAAAATATTCGGGACCTTTTTTCCAATTGATTTGAAAATGTTGGATTGGGATAACTTAACTTTTACAATAAACTTTAAACATTATTGAGGTTTTTTGGTTGTTTGGTTTTCGAATCTTTCGACTTTTAACTGTTGTTTTTTTTGTTTGTTTATTTTTGTTTTTCGCAAGTACATGTATTATGAAAAGGACTGAAAATTTTTGTGACGCATAATTTTTCTGAAGCTTTAACTTTTAACTTTTATGTTTTCATAATTCAACCTTGACCTCGAACTTAATGAGTGATGGGTATAAAACTAACCCTGACCTTAAAGGCCGCCAAATATGAAGTTTTTATTTAAAAAAAAAAGAAGAAGTTATGAAGGTTTAAGTGCACAAAAAGCAGAATGGCTTTACAGATATAAAATCGAAATCAAATTATCCTAATCTTCGATCTTAGAGCATAAATATCTCTAATTGTCCTACGGAAGGGTTCGGAAGGGGGGGGGTGGGGTGGGTCAGGGAAATATTCTTCGGAAGGGCAATGTATTTGACTTAAACTTTTATATTTTATGGATGTGTTTAAACTATGGATCATAACAGTGAAAGACGAAAATTATTGGGATTTTTTCGGACCTTGAGTGTATAGAAGTTTATATCATGCATCTGTATGGTTATTGCATGTGACTTACTTATGCTTAGTGGATTTGAAATAGACAAGTGGACAGCAAAATAGCTTAAATATTATTGTTATTGAATATCTGTCAATCGTTTTTAAAGGTGATCCGTGTCAAAACATCTGAATATTAATGCCAAAGAAAACCTGGCGGTCATTTTGATTTAAAAGGTTCTTTATTACAAAGGGAGATATCACTAAATTAATTGTAAAGTATACTATATAAAAAAAAAAACCCGGCCATGTAGACATTTGTGAATATGAATTCTTGTTTGCGGCTGTAATTTCATATATTAAAAAGGGGGTGATTGCTTGAATTGAAAGCAATCGATTTAGATTTAGATAGATTTATTTCTTTTCTTTTTTTAATTCTTTGTCCTAAGAGAAGATTCAAATTAGGAAGAGAGTTTGCAAACAAACAAATTAGTTATGAAATAAAGTGCAAATGGTAAAAATAATGATTATACTGCGTTCATATTATATATGATATTTAACCCGCAAATGATGAACATGTAAAGTTCAGTTATCATACTTTGCTTGCTAAAGTCGAGTGTAGTATGTTTTAATAAAAATACACAAACTCTGTCTGTCTGTCTGTCTTGTCTGTCTGTCTGTCTGTTTCTCTCTCTCTCTCTCTCTCTCTCTCTCTATCTTGGTGAAATATCAACAAGGAAAGGATGAACTTATTGCTATGAAATACATGATAAATATTTCCGCAAAAAAGTCCTTTTCTAAAATTTTGAAATAAATTATTAAAATCTTCCCTTTGTAAATCATAATGTTTAAATCTTTAGGTTGCTTTTAAAAGAATTTTAAGCTGAATTGACACGGATTGGTCCATTAAATGATTTTTCTTGAGTGACATGAATTTGCTCCGCCTTAAAATATCATTATTCACCAATTTCTACTTATTATTCACACAATTCTTAATATATGCACACTTACTTCATTGATATTCACACTTTTTGAATTTTTATTAGGCAGCTCTGCAAACGAAAGACTCTGATTGGGTAGAAGCCTGAAGAGAGTGTGCATAAATGATAAACCCACGTGGGTTTAGAGCTGATAAACAGCTGTTGATCTGACCAATCAGTATGCTCCAAATATGGCTAGCTCTACTACAGTCTGCTTTGTTACCGGCAGTCGAAACGTGTGTATATGTGTGTGGTATTTTACAAGGCGTTCACACGAATCTTAGACGTTCGTTTTGGATTGTAAACTTTTAATTGCAAGTATTTGTTTATTTGGACGCTTATTAGAGCGTTATCTATGTCTAGTGCACGTGTGTTCTGATACCTATTGTGTATGGATATTTATAATTGGTCAATACGTCATTATTGTGCCGTTTTAGGGGATGTAAAAATTCTGTAGGGAGTTCGTTTCATGGCGAGATCGATGATTTAATGTAGGGGAATACTTCGACCGCCAGTATCAGGGATGTGAATGTCTATATATCTCAGGAATAGTTCTTTGTGCGGCGTGTGAAAGTTCTACAGTGTGTCTATTTATCTAAAGTTTTCCTGGAATTTAGGTGACTCGAACACACATCTCCAGGATGTATCCAAACAGGCACCCGGTAAGTCTTGCGTTCTCACGCGCGCCAAAATCTTAACAACAAACACAAACTCGAAAATATTCACGTTCTGTGAAAAAAGGAAGAAAAAAAATGAAATGAGAATGCCTCTTTTTCTCTGTACCGTTAAAGCACGCTTGAGTGCTCGCCGATATCTTTTACTAGGAAGGGGGTCATGTGTGAATTTCTCATGTTAACACACATTTCTTTTCAACAACAACACGTGGAGTTTGTTTCTGTATTCTATTATATTTCAGGCTCCACATCAGCCAAGCCAGCCTTTTAAGTTCACTGTTGCTGAATCGTGTGATAGAATCAAAGAAGAATTCAGTTTTCTTCAAGCACAGTACCACACGTACGTAAGGCTGCGCTCACCAAATGCAGTTTTTTTTTACCTCCTTCATTTTTCAGTGCCCCTGATTTTGATAAAAGAAAAGTCAATATTATTCACAGATCACGTTTCAGGCGTCGATTGCATCTGATTATTATAGGCCTATATTTTTTTTTTGAATTGACAATTAGAATGGTGAGTTGTTGTTTTGTGCGGCCAAAAATTGATTTCCTCGTTCTCTTTAACAGTTTAAAAATGGAGTGTGAAAAATTAGCCCAAGAGAAAACAGAAATGCAAAGACACTATGTCATGGTAAGTGAACACCATTTCAAGCGTGACCAAATGTAATGAACATATTTACCTGTGATCAATAAGCATGTAATTTGCACACACAGGTAACTTGTAGTACGCGAAAGTGGTATTCTGTGTGAATACCATCACCAACAATGTAACTCAAGAATACAGACGCACATAAAATATAAATTCTCAGCCAAATTCTCCATTATTCATAGAAGGGGATTTTCTGTGTTTACTTGACTTGAACATTTTGTATGAAAAGTATTTCAATTGCCAGTTATCAACCCTTAAAAGTTGGCGATGCGTGCACCCATCCGAACACAATGGTATAATTACCATATATGTGAAGGGCCCTCATTTTAACTGTAATTTTAGAACTTGTCGCGTTATTTAAAAGTCTACAAGTCCTCATTGATGTTGTAAGCCTCAGATTTGCAGAAATATTTTGTTAATTGATTTTAAAAAACCTGTAACTTGATAGACCTCATACGGATATATCATCATGACTTTGAGGACCAGAATGTGACAAATGCTGAAACTAATGAAATGTTCATTATGACATTATAAAGTTATAAATAAGGCTTATTACCAAATTGGTTAAGTTCATTTATTTATCTTTCTTCCATCTGGTATTTGTTGCTTTTGATTGGTTGACATTAACTTGAGTCATTGTGGCCAATGGGGGGGGGGGGGGGCATTATCTGTGTTTATCTGAATTTCTCTGGGGCAGTCAGTTTTAAAATTTTTATCACAAGTCTCAGGGGTCTCCTGTCTGTAATTAACATAATGGTCAGACAGCTTATTAATCAGCCATTATGCAACTCGGTGTCAAAACAACCACAATACTCCAAAGGGGATGTACATTTAACGTCATGCATGGCCAAGTCCTAGTACCCTCCCCCTGTCTATAGAGGAAAGCAAGCATGTAATGCAATTATAAGTAATAGCAGGGCTAGATAAGTATTTCACCTGCCCGCCACCTTCAGATGTTTTTTTTTACCTTTGATAAACCCTAAGAGCAGTGGGCGTCTATGAAACCCATGTGTAGAGATTAGATATGCTAATTCTCTCTCGAAAAAAGCTGCCAAATTAATGTGCACATTTTTACTACAATTAAGTGACATAAAAAAATATGGGTTTTTTTTTCCTCAAAGGATAAATAACTGAAAATTAGGCAGAGACTTTTTCTATCTCCACTTTGTGAATAAATTAATTTATTTCTTATTAATGTTTTTTTCTTTTACAGTACTATGAGATGTCCTACGGTCTCAATGTTGAAATGCACAAACAGGTAAGGTTACTTCATTGAACTTTGATCTTTTGTCTGCTTCAACCCAAGCAAATTCTTCAGGCATGGGTGTGAAGTCTTGTTCAAGGGGAGACAATTACGTCAATCAAGAATATGTCAAGCATAGCTACAGTGTCATGTAAATTATCACTGTTTACTTAAATCCGCCGTTGATATTACCTTCTTGTGCAGGTGTTTCACCAAACACAGAGCTAGAGAGCTTGTAAGAAAAGATAAACATATAAAACACACTTTGCATAAACTTTTACATTGAAAAAAGTTAAAATGGTTTAAAACTTAAGAAGGAATATTATTGTGAGAACTGCCGATCGAGTGTCGGATATATCATTGACACATTATCACATGACCACAATTCCGTATAGCTAATTGATTCACATCCTGAGGGAAGCTTGTGGAGTGGTACAATGAAAAAAAAATCCGGACTAAATTTGACAAAAAAGCATTTCAGGGAAGCCTGTAAAAAAAGGTCACTCAGTTTGCTGGATATGTCGAGGTATTTGTGGTTTGACCTCGAATTGAAGGATCCTATCTCTCTAGTAAACCCCATCCTCCTTGCTGTGTTTCAAGTTGGTTCTGAAGCAGACAGATAGGGTTGTTAAATATACATAGCATCCTATTTGTTGGGGGAAAACGGGGCCCGTCATTAATTCTGTTGGACATTCATAACTCCAAGAACTGCTCCCTGGATGCCAGTGGTGATTGACAACAGGTGCCCTTGTCTTGTATAAGCCTGTTTGACTTGGCTAGCCTAGTAGACACTACACGTTCATTCAGTAGGCTAAATGGCTAACGTGATTGGAGATGTTTAGTAAACAATTCTGGTGTTGAACTCTGTAATGAGTGGCCAGCTAGTGGCTTAGTGCCAGTGGTAGGAGAAGGAATCGCTGGGGCAGGCGGCATGTTGATCTAGGTTTGATACAACTTTCACTCTTCACTGTTGCTGTTTATTTACTTTTCAACTACTGCTAGCTTTTTTTCCCTAGTGTTGTTTTGGCCAGGCTAAATTTACTGGACATGTACGCACGAGGTGTTGTGATGATGGGAGGGTGGAGGTGGAGGGGGGGGGGATAAATTGGAAAATTATTCTGTCGAAAGAGGAGTTGCACGTATTGATCGAATATTTTAGAATCACCATTAATTGACAGAAAAAAGGGCGAAAACACACACTTAAGCCTTGACAGGTTCCGACAGAGCTGTGATTTCAATGGCCTAGGCAAAAGATCTCGATGGCATTCTTGAGCATTGTCTAAGATCGGGGAAAAAAGACGCAGCTAGATAGGAGCGATATTTAACAACTCTGAAAAGTTTCCTGCAGTCTTCTGCAGTGTTAGGTTGACACACACTCAGAATTGATCTCGGGTCTTCAAGACACAGTTTAAAAATCAATGTCAGATTTTTTTCTCTCTCTCTCTCTCCTAATTTCACTGCAAGTGACAGAGATTTGTGTTGCTGTTCTGTTTCCATGGAAACTCTTTTGTATAGTTGCATGTTATTTAAAATCAGTATACCCAGTAAACTTCTTTTTAAAGATCCTCTTATTTTCTTTCTCTCAATCAGTCAAGATTTTTCTCTCTTCACTTTAGAGATTTGCTAAAGAATAATTTTACTGCACATTTGTTGAACATGAAAGAACTGTTTTCAATCAATTCAGCTCCTATAAAAATGGGAAACAAAAAATGGAGATCAATTTTCAACACAGGTCAGTTTATAGCCTGACATCGTATGCATTTTAAAGGGTGACTAGCACTTAAAGACAAGTGTTTGGAAATTACCGAGAAAAGTATCGCTTATATACAATGTTTCAAAGGGGGGGAAAAAAAATCTACCAATCGGAACCAAGACAGATATTGAATTATCAAAGGAATGCAAAACAAGGTTTACTCTTTTTGTTTTGTTTTGGTCAATAGCTTTATTTAATGAAACCATAATGGAGAATCGATAATAGTTTATTGCTAATATCTGATGAAGCCTTTTTTCTAATATCAACTCGGTATTGTTGACTTGTTTCATATGCAAACACTCGAGACGTTGGAACATGCGAGGGGCCCCGATCAATAGGGAAATGGAAAACAATCCAAAGGCTTCATGGCGGCCCATAAAGTTTTAGGCTGTTTCTGTTTACATTGTCAATATTTACCAAGGGTCTAAAAACCTATTGAGAAATTGTAACCAACCTGGTGGGATATTGTGTGCATTTCAGACACTGACCATTCTACTAAAGTGCACAAAATTAAAAGTTAAATAGGAAAAAGAATTGGCGGGATGGGGGGTTGAGGGAATAACGTTTGCTTTCTAAAATGGAAGAAAAAAAAAATGAACGATTTATTGAAATTGTTCAAACTCATTAGTGGAAGCAAATTTGTCGATCAGGAATATTCTAATGGAAGCTGCTCCCGTCTAGCGCACCTTGAGAGGAAAAATGATCATGTGCATCCATGTGCATCACCAGCCATTTGTGAAATACCCAGGTGATTTGACATATAGCATTTAATAATATTATCACATCCAGCAGTCTCTGATGAATAGCCGTGATAAGAATTCATAAAACATTCAGAGGGGTGAACACAAGGCCCATAAACCAGGATTAAATTGACTTCAATTTGACTTAAATTAATTTTTTATGAAAAAAAGAGGGAAAAATGACTTCAAGAAAAAATGCAATTCATTTCATTTGATTATTTTTTTTCTTCAAATGTCAAGCAGTACTTTATTTAAATGAATTTTTTAAAAATATTTTCTTATTGAAATGCAAGCAAGCTTTGAAATTTGGGGGGGGTGGGGGAGGGGGGTGTTGCAATGCATTTTGATGCATGAGGAGCCATGTGTGAAATTAAAGAGTTGCTGGTAATCCCAATGATAAAATATCTGAAATTTCATCCTCATGCAGCATCATTTTGTCTTGCTTCCCTCTAAAAAACAGATGCAGAAAATGAATAGGATCAATTCCAGCTGTACCCAAGTTAAAACAGAAAGAATCCATTATTCTCTGCCTATGTTTTTTTCCCACCTGGATTGATTGATTTCATTGGTTAGATACTTCTGATGATTGACAGGATGGGAGGAGCCTAAATAATCAAACGGACGGTCTTGATAAATCCTTACAAAGAATCTTCTATTTTCAATTTTTTCCCCCATGATGTAAAGAAATTTGACCTTGTTTTGCATGCGTGAAAGCCAATATTCTAAAGGAATGTGCACAAGATATTTTTTTGCATTTCGTACATTAAAGAGAGGTGGAAAACCTTTTTGATTGACTGTAAAAAACATCTGTTATATGGTGTGGCTGAGTAACTTCCCTAATACAAGATTTCCTTTGTCAATCTTAAGATTATACAGCATGTGCCTTTTTTAAATAAACAGTGGAGAAATATCCACTCCCCAAATGTAGCAACCCAACAGAATGAAAAAAGCATAGCATTCCCACAGTGCATTGCACACAACTATGAAAAAAAAAACACTACTTGAAACAAATTTGTTTTGTTTTGCAACAGCTGGTCGGTATTAAGGACAAATTGGTGTGTATATAATTTTACGCTGGGAATACAAGCAACCTGGAGGATATAGGGCGATACTTGCCAGAACTTTTCAGTGTCCGGGAATATGACACTGTATATGAAATATTGACAGATTTTTTGAGCCCGACAATGCAACTGATTATAGCCGTGATTTAGTTATGGGGAATATTGAACAGTATCTGCATAACAAAGACATATGTTTAATGCATCGCAGATATGAAGGGCTGGAAAAGCAGAGGGTATTGGAAATAATTGTGTTTCGATCCCTCCATTGCGGCTCATTGGAATGTATCTAAGCTCTGTCGGAAATGAATTTGAATAATGATCATGTAACTCTCCAAAAGATAAAAAAAACCCCAAATCTCATTTATTTTTATACATTCTCTCTTGCATAAAAAAAGAAAGAAAGAGAAGGCAAGAGAAGCGCCTTCATACCTGAATGAACAGCCATTAAACACGATTCTAGAACAAAAACATCAAAAGGTGTCAACATGCTTGTAAAAATTTGATAACATGAAGACAAGTGGTCACATGACTGTACCATGTGACATGGAACATCTACTACTAACACATTCCAAATCTATTTTATCGTGTTGACATTTGTGATATGAAGGACTTCTCTGGTTGTAATCTTGATAGACCCTGATATACTGTGACCTTAACAAGTTCAGGAATCATTTATATCAACAGCTAGCTGCCAGACATTACACCATCCTGGCTGCCATAATCGTTTTAAAAGCTTTTTTTTCTCTCTCTCTCTTTTGGATTAATTGTTTTTTATATTGATTTGTTTTATAACACAAATTATGAAATTAAAAAATATGATAAAGACGTCAGAAAGCCAATAATCAAGGTGTTAATTTGTTACCTGTCAAATCTCAAAGACAGTTATGGTGAAATAGAAACAAAGAGAATTAATAAGAGAGATATGATTTTAAATATCAAACAATTTTTGTTTGTTGTGTTTCAGACAGAAATTGCCAAACGATTGAATGCAATATGTGCCCAAGTCATTCCATTCCTCTCTCAGGAGGCAAGTATACTATATGATGATTAGCAATTCAGTTTCATTAAACTAATTACTTTGTGGAATATTTCATAGCAGAATAGATAAAGGCTGATTATACTGCTGATGATGATGGGGGAATTTTTTTTCTTTATTTCTCACAGCATCAACAGCAGGTTGCAGCAGCAGTGGAGCGTGCAAAACAAGTCACCATGACAGAGCTCAACCAGATCATTGGGGTGGGTAAAATGAGTAGCAAAGAGACACATGATATGTTACCAGTTTTACCAAAACCGTAAATTATGATGAGATATATTTATTTCATTATTATTAATGATTTGTTATGTAGGGACAGCTGTTGTCTTCTTTGTAAAATAAATTTTCTTTGTATTATTTTGTTTTTGTTCTTGACAAGATGATTTTAAAAAAAAAGAAGAAGTCAAATTAAAAAAATACATGGTAAAAGTTGGTTTAAAAAATTAACAAGTAATTTGATGAAAAAGTAAAAAGAGGTGGCGAGATAGGATTATGAATCTGGGGACGAAGAGTTGACAGTTATTAATTTCACATGTTGTGGTATTATCAGATGAAACTGTAGAGATGAAATGTCTGTGGCAAATAGCAGTGTGATGCCCAATCATGCCTAATCATGAGATGTTAGTAGACGAAGTGATTGAACTTTGTAAGGCTGGTATATCATATTGAGGACGGTGTACCAACAGCTGACTTCCACTCTATACTGAACGGGTCACGCAGCATCACGCATACATTTATCAAAATGTCAATTCAGCTACTTATACTCGATACATAAATAAATAACTGTTGAATAGGTTGCCACGAAAAGGGGTTCAAAATAAAAAGGTTTTATTTAAACGATGATAAAAACAGATTTTTAAAAAAAAAGTTAATGAATATTGAGTCAGTGATGCAAAATTCATAATGTTTTGATTGGTTTGATAGTAAGAGAAGCAAAAGTGCAAATTGAAAACAAAATGTATTCAAGTATGTATATTAGTACATGAAAGATTTTATCAACATATCGTTTAAAAGCAAATCTCAATATTGCGAGACATAGATATGTATCAATCCATACATCTATTTGTCACAGATGTTTATAATGGTATGGGTTGGGTTTTTAAAAAAAAGAATTACCAGATAAAGTAACTGACAAAAAAATAAAAAAAAATTATTAATTTTAAGTTAATGATGCATAGGTCACATACTAATGACAAAGCCCACTTCTCTCTAGCAACAGATGCAGGCAGGGCAGCACTTAGCGGGTCATGGACACGGTGCCCCACCCTTCCCCATGCCACCCCACCCCCCAGGACTACAACCCCCACTACCTGTCTCCAGCGCTGCTAGTCTTCTGGCTCTCCAGGGGGGCGCCCTAGGGCCCTCCCATCTCCTCCCCAAGGAAGATAAAGGTAAATATCAAAATACTTTATTGTTGTTATGAGATCAATTTTTTTTAGATGTAACATTTCCTTGTTGTCAAATATATTGCAAGTTTTTTCAATGAAAAATTGCTAAAATAAACAATAGAGTTCATAATCAGTCCTAAACAAATGAATTTTTTTTTGGGGGGGTTGAAGAATTCATTAAAGAGGAAGGATTTCTACAAATGTTTTTGTTTCCGATCAAGGCTCCAGATGTTTATTAAAAGTTGTCTGGGAGACAGAAGAATTATTTCATTGTTGTATGTGTGAATTATTATGGCTGATAAAAAAATAGTTTCACTAATGAGGAACCTTATAGATCTGAAATTCAATTTATTATGATATTAAATAAAGGGTAGGCTACACTTAGGGAAATTATTTTAAAATAAATTTCACTGTTTCCAAAGAATTACCAACTCCAGGGGTTCTGGGAAAGAAAGCTATAACAAAGTAAATGGTTGATTTTGCTAATATTTTTCTGTTTACCATTGGTATTTAGTTGACAATCTGATATCATTTTTGGGTTAGCAATTTACATGGTGTATGTCCATGCAGAAAGAGAGATAAAAAAAAAAATCATTAAAAAATGCAAATCATAAATTGCATTATCGGGCTCAAGAGATCAATATGGGAGATTGTTTGTCTTCTGGAGCTCACAAGATAGAAATAAAGTCATCTCATTTATATGACTCAAAACCTTGTTATTTTCTACAGATCTAGCACCAGATTAAGAATATTGTATTGCATGCAATTTCGTTTGATGATCTCTTTTAGGGGTTAAGGGAAAAACGTCTTAAAGATAAGAGGATTTAGTGTCAAAACCCAGAGAGAAATTTGATTTTATAAAGTGAGAAAAGGCCATTATTTGATTTATGCTGCCTCCTTCCGGACACCATGCATTTCCAAAGAAAATTGACAGCTTTCGTCAATAAATATGCATTAAAATACCCAGGGGTCAGAGCGATTGTTGTGTTTTTGGGTTGATAATTAAAGAATTTCTATAGCTTTCAGACTGAATTAAATATTTATCTGGTATTGATTCGGTTTCTCTATCATTACCACTCAAATTAACTAAATCATTCACATTGACTCTTTTTGATCGCAGTTTGGGGGGAAATCGACAGTGATTGTTCAGTGAGCATGTGACATGGTTCGCTAAATTGCACTGCATGTTTCCCAACACCCTCGATAAGGTTTTAAATTTTTTTTTATGTCTTTTGGGTTCCTTCCTTACATTCAAAAAATTTAAAAAAAAAACAGAATGAAGAATGGTCCAAACGAACACCCTTACTCCATAAATACTTATACTTTTAAGTGGAGTTTCAAGTACCCCAGTAGATAATTTCTTCCAATTTTTTGAATAAAAAGAAAAAGAAAGATAATGGAAAAAAGAAGAAGGGAATGATAAGAGATCAAGAGGATGGGTTTTAATGATATTGTCTATGTCAATATTGTTTTAGCCCAGACTATGCACAGCATGGTATTGATTATATCAAAATATTCAATAGCCATGTTTGTTATGATTAATGGAGGTAAACACATGAGGTGTTTGTCTAATACTTTCTTTTTTCCACTCTCATTTCAGATGACAAACACAACGTAAGTATTATGTTTTTTTGTCACTTTCCCCCGTATTTGCTTGCCTTAATGAATTGCATTGCATTGCAATCTGCGACGTTTCAGTCGGCGATAAGTATTTGTTCCGTAACTCAGGTCCAAAAAATCTCAGCATCAATTTGAATTGTGTTCTTGCTCAGTCTGTGCTTGTTAATTTGTTTGAAAAGAACTTAACAGATGAGTATCTTTTAAATGGGATTTTAAAGCTCCCACCCCCCAATCCCATCTTATATTTAGCATTGCAATGGGGTTTGACTTATGTGTGTAGGAGAGATTATTGTAATTTAGGAGGGATTATATTTACCTCTGTTATCAGATTGAGAGAAAAGCTGTTACTAATCCTTTAATCAGATGTGTTATAGGATTGAAAAGGGGATAAGATTAACATATTAATCTCCTGATAATTCCAATAGAGTTAAGAGATTAAATCTTGATTTATTATAGAATCTGGAATTATCTGGTAATAAACACCAGTATAAGTGTTTTTAGCTTTCTTACACAAGTTTATATAACGTAATTTACTAAAATCTGATATGGATCTATTTTTGGCTTTCTTCATTCCCAGTTTACAGACAAAATGGGCCATATTTTTTATTCAGAAGCTGCAGATACCATATTAGTGTATTCCAAACGAGATTCCCCCAATCATTAAGGAAATGAACCAGAATTCATAGAGAGAATTTTCTATAAAACCATTGAATATTGCCCATCACGTTTCATATTTGGCATTGCTTTAGTTTTTCTTCACACTGTGAAATGAGCCCACTAGGGAATCTTGGATGATCCGTATTGGAAAATTAGTTTCACAGCTACTTAGAAAATATTGCTTTCTCGGCTGCTTAAGGGATTTCGGAGCCGAATTGAAGTGTGATTATAGATTTTATTCTCATTGTCAGCAAGGGACAGAATTTCTGTCTGTTTAAGTAATACTGTGTTGGCTGGGGGATAGGTATTCTTTTCTAAATTCTTTTTTTCCACTTGAATGTGATGTTTTTTCTTTATTTCTCAAAATAGAAATAATCTTTTAGGAGATGTTTTTCTCCAATGTTGAAAGAAAAGCTTTCCGACACATGCAGGTATTTATCACGAGGCACCATTTTTCTTCTAATTAACGTTAAAATAAATCTTTAGTATTATTGCAAAGTTTGAAGTCCAGTAGAAAGCTGTGGTGTTGCTTATTGACTGATCCATAGTCCTGGGGCAATTTTTACTCCATATTTGGAAAACGTATTAAGTCTCCCTTCTCAAATAGGTTTTCGTTTGACTAAGCACTTCTGCTAACAGATTTGACAACTTATAATGTGGCTAAGTACACCCCTAAAAAGTGGTACAATATTTACGTGTTTGGGTTCTTGTGTCAACAGGGTTAAATCATATTAGGCTAAGCTGATCACATGTAGCGCTTCAGTGAATCTCTACTGGGTAATGTGTCCACTCACCCATGACCTGTCACAAAGTCCCCAAAAAACCTGACATAAATTCGTGTGACCAATTAATGATCAATGTTTTCTTGACTTTTTTACGACATTATTTGTTATTGCTTTTTTGATGTGGGTTTATTTTTTTTGGTTGTAAAAATTATTCATCGGAAATGGCATTTCTTTCGCTGAGTGTAGTATATGAGAGACATATTCACCCATCAGTGAGCAGAAAAGTCTGATTAATGCAAATAGTGGCAAAGGGTCCCATTTCAGGATTGCCATCAAATCAGACAGTACACAGCTTAATAAATACACATCAGAAAAAAATTGAAAAGAAAGTTTATGATGTGAGAAATGTAAATTTGCTCAGTTCTGTATGCCCTGATAGAATATTAGCTACTTGTTTAGAGTTACGCACAGGCGGTGTTGACTCAAGATGATATTTAGTGTTTGCCGAAGTCTTCAGACTGATTATTGGTACACAGAGCCTTGTTTCATAGGAGGCACTGAGTAAATAGCCAGTTCCCCACAACTATATATTTGTTATTTTCCTTCTTTTGTTGACAGACCGAAAATGATAAAACATTCCCGACTAGTGGTGTAGAGAAATAAAGAGGGGTCGACTGAATCAATCCAAGCCCTTGTGTACCTTTGCCTTGTGTACATTGCACAAATGGATTGCTCTAGGTTTCAAACAAATTCCATGTTGACACAGGCTGTGTTTATCTGGCCAGCTATTTTGAAATTATTGAAGTCTTGTAGAAATAGGGATATATACAAAGGTTACTGTAGCCTAATGATTTCTAAATCTGTAAGCCCCTTTTTGACACCCAAAGTTTTTCCTTTCTTCCAGAAATTCCCTCTTTAAGCTAGATATAGCCCTCTGTCTCTCTCTCTGTCTCTCTCTCTCTCTCTCTCTCTGTCTCTCTCTGTCTAGCTCCCCCCCTCTCCATTTTATCTATACACACAATGAACAGTGTATACTGGGGGGTTCAGAACGGATTTTAATGTGGCCAAACTTTTGGTGTGAAAAGAAAAAGATGTTTGAAGTTTGTTGTTAGTTGGCTTAGTGTACAGGATGTTTTCTCCCTTCGTGTTTACCCATCCCGCATTGCTGCTGTGTTGATCTTCCTCAGTCCTTGTTTACACGTTTTCTATGAGCCTAATATCAAACAATTAACAATCCAGTGAGTTCTAGTCTTCGAAGATCCAGTTTTAACAGTTAAACATTAATGTCAATGTTTCCTTGAGATCTCAAATTTATCAACTTTGGTTAAATTCTTGTGTCAACAAGGTTGTCTACATATTTGCACAGGAAAATTGATATTTCTCGGAGGGGCAGAAAAAAAAGGTAAATGTTTCCAAAACACACCTCGTGTGTACATAAAGATAGGTTACTGTGAAGGGATACAAGCTCGGAATCAAATTCATTGAATTTCCTTCAGTTTAATCCAAGTTGAATTTATTTTGTCACTGTCCCTGTACAATGGTTTGCATTGGTTACCTTTTATCTTTAATGAGTAGAGTCTCAAATAAATACATACCCACAGGGGGGAGAACGTGGATAAAAGAGAAAGGGACTTTTTTTTCCTCGACAGATTATGGACATGGATTCAAAAGATTACTATTTTTCATTTTCCAAATATTTGCTGAAATACGACCTGCAAGGTGCAATTAAATATCTAATAAACCTTGGTCTAATCTTTAATAAGACGTAAACCGGTGCAGTTTTTTTTATGGCATGAGTTTTTAACAGTCTAGTACATGTCATGGCATGGAATTCAGAGGAAGTTCACTGGACCATGAAATAGGGAGGCCGATTCGCAACCATGAGAAGGGGTTTGGTCATTTGTCAGAAAGCGAGGAGTAGTTTTTTATGCTTTTTTTTTTGGATACCAAGATATAAAGAAGATTAGATTTACTCTGCATAAATGAATTAGTTCCAGTCTGATTGCCTCTGATAGGCTATAAGCCAGATTTTATGATCTGCGGTAATTCGTAATTTTATTAAGGATCTTATTTTTCTTGGCAAACACGTTGGCGAACATCTAGTAAAGAATTTGATCTTTTATAACTGGACATTAACCGCAGGTAATCTAATTCCTGCACCAGATAAGCCCTGCGATTGGTTCCTTTTTCTGTGAAAACCACACCCCCTCCAGGCAGATTGATCGGTCTGAAGTATGTAGTAAAGATAAGTAATATATACCCCCTTTAGGGTTCATATTATGGAGAAATAATTCATCAAATACTCATTGGTTGACTTGGAGTGTAGACTAAGACGAGAAAATTCAAGAACGAGAGCTAGGGGATCCATATTTTTCAAATCTCCTCGATATTTTCTATGTAGGGGTGCCAGGAGAAAGGTGGCAGGGATTAGTATTAGCCTGGGAAATCCCATTTAAGCAGTTTAAGTTTTAAGTTAGTGAATTAATCTTTTGATGCGAGTGATTGTAAAATGCATCCAGAGCTGAGGATTTTTTTTCATTGGGAACAAAAGTTATACAAAGATGACAAACACCCATGTCAATATCAGTAACGATTTTCGGATAATATTTTTCAATTTTAACTGACAGGTTGTGATATGAAGCAAAAGCTGATAAATCTATGGTAAACATATCAAAAGACATTGCATAATTTATGTTTTGCACATTAAAGCTGGAAAAATATTTTCTGGAGATTTAAGTTCTGAACATCCTTGAATGCATACACCACAGCACAGTAACTCCCCTCCCCCCCCCCCCCCCCCCTTTGTTGAAAAAAAAAAGATTTCGAATATTAAGAGAAATCCCACAGATTTTGACAACGATAATTTATAGGTAAGGGGTTGCCATGGTCTGTTTTCTCAGAAGCGTTGAATCACACTGTGTTGTATCTCCCAGGTGATGATTATGGTCTGTTGTCATGGATACTGTTTGGTCTTTTCACTCTTGCACTGATTTAAACACTTTAAATTTCTGTTTGTCCTAGAAACCAAAACTCTTTCTGGAGAAAGAAAAGTCTCATATTGGTAAGCCACATGCCAACGGTTTTTAATTTCTTTTTTGGAAGAAATTATTGCCATATTTTTCAAGAAGAGTAAAAACCTGTCTAGATCTTATCATTTTCTACTTGACTTTAGTAGACTGTACATATTTGTCAAATCCATAAGGGGGGCATATTGAACTTGGAATAGAATTGTGTGTAAACACCATTTCATAGCAAGGAACAAGAGCCTGCTGGACAAATACATATGGAGTATTTGAACACTAGAGTCATAAAAACGTTTGACAAGCACTTCAGATCAGTTCAGTTTATAATATTTGTTATTGTATTACAAGAGTCTTGGTGATAAAGAAGTGCCTTTCATTGTCTCCCACATTGGATTTTGGGAAAAAGCTTGACGGGTCGATGGTTTGGTTGAATTTATAAGGTTGTTTATTTTTTCCGGGGGACAGGAAATGGTTTTTGATTGTCAATTAGTAGAAGCGATAATAAATATTGGTGCACAGAGAGGGGGAAGTTTTTAATGAATCGCTAATATTTATTCTCACGCAATTGTGAAGCAGCAATCAGAAATGTCATATTCACTCTTGTGAGAAGAATCATAATTTGTCTCGCAAAATTTGTTTACAGTTAAAGATATAATCTATTCAGTTTTCTCTGCTTTAAAGTTTTATCTTGACTCTTGTCAAATCTCCTAAGTGGTATCATTCTGAGAAGAATTTTTCGATATGAAATTGTGCACTAGATAACTGTATACAGGGAAATATTCATCCCCTTTTATTTTCACCTATCTCACCCTTGTTGTCACAAGGCGAATTTAAGACTGGGCAAATTCAAAACAATTTTTTTTATAATTTGTTAATTAGAAAGAGTATATATTTCACACTACTGTGTCAGGGCAAATTCAAGACGGAGCAAAACCGTTTGCAAGTGGTGTTGAAGAATAAAAAACAAAAAAGCATGGGGCAAAAAATAACCCTGTATACAGTATTAAGGAATGCAAACGTTATAGAGCACAATGAAATAAGAACCGTTTGATAATATTTGTGTTTGATTTGCAGAGATCTTCAGCTTCACCCAGCGAAAGGGAAAGAGAGAGGGAAAAGTTTGAACACAAATTCAGTGAAAAATACGCCAGTCGTAGCAGAACTCCCGAAGTCAATGAATCAAAGAAGAGAAGAGTGGAGGAGAAGGAACGAGTAAGTGGTTTTGTATTCCGTGACCTGCCATTGCAGTGTACAAAAACATCCAACTATTTACAGATTTTGATGGGCTCTGTACAAAACGGTGATGTGGTGTTATAAGTGCTTGTGTGTATATTGTTAGTAGTACAAAAATTGAATTTGAAAAAATGAGGCATTGTACTGGAATTCTCTGATAAATGGAGGACGTTATTTCATGAAGGAGACGGGGTTAGTGTGCATCAAGTGTTGTGATTAACAATACAGGCCTATATGTAACCAAAAGATGATAACCACTGAACTTCGAATGTGCCTCAAGTGGAATTTCCTGTACGATAGTAGGGCTTCTTTCCCCCCCAGACACAAGCAGAAATCATTGATAATTATATGGTTTGCATATATCATTTATTGGGCAAACCTTCTCCATTTTAAGGGGTATCTTCCTCTATTAAGTTTGGAAATTCCTGATGAATTTTAATAAATTTTCGTTATTCTGAAGTGAATAACTGTCAAACTTGAGAGGTTTTCCTTGAATTTGGAATCACTTAAATGAATTTGAAATTGGAAATGATGCCATATTAGAAATAATTATGTATGATAATTAAGTATCTTCCTTTTCTGGGATTGAGTCAGATAGGGACAAAAAAATAGTTTAGGCTCCATCTCTATTTAGAACATTTTACACCTTTGATTGAAGGCCAATTTAAAATTCTGGTATTTATAAAAACAATTCTATTGCTATGCATTTTCAAAGACACCACTGTACAGAAAAAAGAAGTTACTATAATTATATTTAAAGATTAGAAGTTGAAAATGGAATTTTAATGCTGTTCATGTACTTAATTTGTTGTTTTGATTTTGCAGGACAGTGAGGGTGAAAAGTCGGACCAGGAATTGGTTGTTGATGTGGGAGAGGTAAGATAACTTGATGTATTTTTGTTAACATTAATGACATGGTGAAATCATTATTATTCACGTTTACTTAATGACATGGTGAAATCATTGACCGCGTTCAAGTGATATAAGATTAAATCTATTAAGCAATTTTCTTAACCTTTTTTAAAAAGACTTTTATAATTACATAATGTCGCAATTATCAAATACTTGTCTTAAATGTTTTACTTATCAAGTGCTCTTCATTTTCATTGGTAAGTGTCAAGTGTTGATTTTTTAAGTGGGTTTTATTTTTAATTTTGGGGAATTTTTGCTGAAGTATCACCAAAAAAATTAGATCTTTTTCATACATTTGACAATCTTTGACACCCCCCCAACCACCTCCACCACAACATCTAGCTTCTTTTAGATCCACCACTGGTCTTTTCATGTTGAAAGAACAGTGTCAAGATAATCCTGGAAAATCAAGGAAGAAAATATGCAATATCATGTTCAGGAGGAACAAAGATTAGGCTTTGTATGCAGCTGTTCTTTGTCGAATGTTGATAACTTCCGATCGTTCAAGTAGCCTCTTCATTTCTAGATTGGTTTGAACCCCTCTCCAGTTGCCAGTTCAGGGATATCCGCACTATTGTAAAATTGGACAAGATGATTACTCTTTCTGACATCTTATCATAGGTTTTTCAGGCTTCACAGACTTTTTTTTTTGCGCTGTGGTTTGGGCTTTGATCAATTATAGATAATGCATCCGCTGGAGGCAATTAGATGGAGGAAAGTGTACAGCAACAAGGAATCTGAAAAAAAAATACATACTTGTCATTATGCAGAAATGTTGTACAGCAAGTTGCAGATAGATAAAGTTTATCTTATCAGTTATTTTTTTTAAAACTTGGAAGTGTACATGTAGCAAAGTGGAAAAGTGAGAGTGTCCGTTTTAAACTCCCTAGGTGCTTGACCTAACCTTTACTCCCTAGCTGTATCTTACATGGAGGTACAGGTAGCAACTTTTTCACACAGTGTATGAAATTGATAGATGTATATGGTCATACCTATATGAAGCATGACATCTAAGATATAAATCTTTGTCCCAACCAACATCAGATTTCTCACATTAATTTTGTAAATTTTTTTTTTCTGTTTGTTCTAGGACAGTACACCCATGAATGGGGACCTCTCTCCACGGGAGAAGGCCAAAGATTTGGCCAGCAAGAAGTCAGCAGACGACAGAATTAGTCCCAGGAGCGATGCTTCATCACATGGCAGTTCAACATCTACAAAACACAGAGATGTACGATGTCTTTTCTTTTCTTTTTCTCTCTCTCTCTTTTACTGTTGATTACTCTGAAAAAGATTCAGCAAGGGAACTCTTGCTGTCATTTCATGTGTTAAATTTATTGCACTTGGGGATGAAATATACTGATTGATTCTGTTCTTCTTTTCTAATACAGTCAATTGCAGTTGAACATGACACTATTTCTCAATTATTAATTTCATTATGTACACATGATTTATGGATTTGTGTGTGCGAGATCACTCCCTCTCCATCTGCATTATGCATGTTTTTAAAAAATCGTTACATCCATTTCAGTCAATTCCCAATGAGAAGGCATCAACCCCCGTTTCCAAGCCAGCCACCCCAACAAGTTCTGGAAACACTACCCCAGGGCCCTCCAGCGGTAGCGGAGGGGCCATCAAGCCAGGTGTGAAGTACCCCCTGGCAGGTGAGTGGGAGAGCGCCCCCTGGAGACAAAATTGTTGATTGACTCTAATGCCACCTGTCACTTCCTGTTATGTTTGTTTTTGGGTGATGGTGCACTTTGATAAACAAGACCTCTTCAACTAGAGGGGAGACGGCAAATTTTGATAATGCTTTGAAAAATTGTGCACATTCCTGGCCCTTGACTCACAAAATTTGATTATTATTGGCAATTAATTAAACATAACTAGTAAAAGAGACCCCTTGTTTGTTGGTAAAAAAAAGGGGGGTGGGGTAAAATATCGGGGCGACAAATTTCCTTTTGTTTAAGACATGAGAGTTTTTAAAAATGATCTTGTTCATGTAATACTGAAGTATACTAGTGCTTACATGAATGCAAACCAGGGCATTCGATTTAAGAATAAGTAGGATCTCTTAAGATTTGCAGTGTAACTCTTCAAAACCAAAGTGTTTAGATGTTTGTACAAAAATAGACCACAGTGAGAAAGACTCTTCATTGCATCGTGCCGGAGTGGAGCTAAATACCCATGTTTTCTATAGGGAAGTAAGGATACAGGGACTGTTCTAATGGGGCCCCAAGTTGTACTTCCTCCACAGTGAATTGTTTTATTCATCATTTCAAGGGTTCTTTGAATGACTGAAATTTGTTCACAAGTGGGCAAGCCATTGAAGATACAAGTGAGAGATTGAAGTTGCTACATCCCTCCCTCCCTCAAAAAAAAAAAATCTTAACCAGGCATCAACAAAGTCTAGCCCAGCTCTCTCACTCCACACTAGCATTTTGTGATATAATCTTTTTATTTTAATATGTGAATTTGTAACTAAGAGTTTTTTTTAACAGTTAACCATCTGACAGTATAATATTCCATTATGATATTCCACCTTCCATTTATGAAAAAAAACTTGTTGATTAAGTTACAAACCTATGAATTAATTTTTAACACATATAATCGAGCATTGTCAATTGAAAATATAGAAGATTTGAAAAAAAAGATGGCTCTTATTTAATGGAGTGTGTGTCATGTTTCTAGGAACTTACCCTCCCTTTATGCCACCCAATCATGGCATGCCAGCTGATATACCGACAAGTTACAGCAATGGGATAGGGGCCCTTCATAATAATATATCACCCAATAACATAGCGTTTAACCACCGAAATCTATTCCAAGGGGATCCTCATGCCAACCCCGCCCACGCAGCTCATATACGACCAGCCCTGGGGAATTCTGCAGGAGGAAAACCGTAAGTGAAGTTTGGAAAGAAAAATTTGCTCATTTATTGGAAAGGATTGTATTTTCAAAATTCTGTCCTTGTGCAATTATGTGATAGAGTAATCCAAAGATTGGAAGAAAAAGTATGCAATTGAGTTTTGAGGGTGGAAATAGTATTTAGTGGAATTTTTATTTTTAGGTTGAGCAAATGATTTTATAATGACCATTTAACGTCCAAATGTTTTGAATCATTAAGATACTAAGCTTTTAAGTGGAGATATAGTGTTTTTTCAAAGTACATTCATATGTTACAAAGTTTATGACTGTTGAACACCGGTAAACATCTCAAAGCATTTAAACGAATTTGGAAAAAATGCAGCTGTTTCACGCTAATTTGAGAGGGGCAAAGGGACTCGGGGCCCGAGTGTCAGTGGTGCAATCAGAGTGTTGTTCTGTTGCAGTGCCTACTCGTTCCATGTCAGCGTAGACGGCCAGATGCAGCCCGTGCCCTTTCCTCCGGATGCTCTGATTGGACCAGGAATTCCTCGCCATGCGCGGCAGATAAACACCCTGAACCACGGGGAAGTGGTGTGCGCCGTCACCATCAGTAATCCCACAAGACACGTCTACACTGGAGGAAAGGTACACTTCAAACACATCATCACACATTTTTCGAACACTTCAAACACATTACGTGTTTTTCGTAAAACACCTGACTAGTGTTTCCTCAATTTCGAGGTCTACGTATTTATGCAATTCTGAAAGCTGTTGGAGTGTTTGAATGAACCATTGTCAAAGGTGTTAATTTGTGTTGTTATAATGACTATGAAATCATTAGCATCTCCGGGTCATATCGTTTTTGAAATGAAGACTTAACTTCCTTAGGAAATGAGCATTTAACACATGCAGATGTTTATCCCAATAAATAAGAATGTCTTTGTTTTTACCACTATCTCTTTCTTTCAGGGGTGTGTTAAAGTGTGGGACATCAGCCAGCCCGGAAACAAGAGTCCCATATCTCAGCTAGATTGTCTGGTATGAGCATAGTTCCTTACCAACTAATTAACAACGTATATTAACAGTAACGATAGGAATAATTAACACGCTGCTGAGATTTTTTTTTTCTGTGGTGTTTTTAAAAAAACATTTTATCTATGATCTGCCAGCATATACTCCTAATTACTTAAATCATGCATGGTGTTCAAATCAATTAAGTTTTCTCCCAGGGAACCTTTCAGGTGTTTTTGTAAATATTTTCAAGGTCTGAAATGTAAATAGGTAATAACATCCCAGGAACAGCTCCGCCAAACACAGCAATTTCTGAAAATGAAATAATTTACACATCCTTGACCACTACCGTCATTTTTTTATATTAACGTGTAGCTCAGTCTTGTTTTCCTTGTAACGTTTCCAGGTAAAACATGTAAATGATATGCAAATACCTGTACAAGTAATAATTGTGCCTTGCAATACTTTGTAAATGAGGAGAAATTGACATTTTCACCAGTAAACAAGCGGCTTTAAGCAGTTGTGTCAGTTAAATTGTGTCTGATATTTATGTTTCGTAATATTTTTTGATGTCTGCACTGCTTGCGGTATTTATGAACAATTGGAATCTATTTTCCCTCCCTTTAAACATGGTGTGGGAAGAAAGAAAAATCTGCAATTTCTGGTATTTTATGATCCATTTCCATTTGCCTGCACACTGAAATAGAAAAAAGAAAATGAAAAAACAATCACATTTTCAAATTTGACAATATGCTTTTTTGAGGGCATATCCCAGTGGTGATTTTCGAGAGGAAAGTCTCTTATAGCCTATTATTTTTGTACTTTTCTCTACATCTTTATCAGTAATTGATTTCATTTGCAGTACTCTTTAGGCAGG
The DNA here is from genome assembly GCF_963853765.1 of Magallana gigas. NCBI lineage: Eukaryota > Metazoa > Mollusca > Bivalvia > Ostreida > Ostreidae > Magallana > Magallana gigas. Next base: position 32,216,907 of record NC_088858.1, on the reverse strand, counting down.
CTAAATGTAATGGAAATAATGCTGGGAAAATGCCCTTTACTCCCAATTAGATGTTGTATATACGTGTTAAGAAGCAGGCTGTTTTGGATGTACTTAAAAAAAAATGCTTAATCTTGGAAAGAAAAGCGAATACACAATACATTTTACTTGTATAGATGTAAAATTAAAATGAATATGCATTGAAAAACAAAAATTTGACAGTTGATTTCAAACAATGAAAAAGTATTCATGCTAGCTTTAAAAAAATATCTAATTTTAAGATAGATTTATTACCAAAGAATTAGAAGAACCAACTAATCCAGGAATATGTTTTAGGCCCCGTACTTATTGCCCCTCCCGAGTCATATTTCAGCGGAATGTGATTAATCTTTGGCTTGATTGGGATGATTAGAGAACACTGCACAATTTGTCTTTACGTGTCTAATTCAGTAGGAATTAGTCTTACCTCACAAGCTCCTAACTCGTACATGTCACTGTCCTATATCTAGTCAGTCCTAATTAAATTGAGGTAAAGGCCTGTAGGTACGGTAGTATGACACATGACAAAAAGAGGACGAGGGTATAATACTAAGATTACCGTACAAGATTTTAGATGAATATCACTGATTGCAAGCTGAGAGAGTATAATGCTAATTCAGTATTTTTTAGTACCATATATCTGTCTTTTTTTCTAGGATAGTTTTAAAAAATGCATTACCGTTCTAATTTATTGTTTTTTAGTTATTAAAAAAAATTTAAGTGTGAGAGTAGCTGATAGGTCTGTAGACTAACAGTATTGAACTTTAAATTTCAAGTGTCTGTCACAAGATTATCTTTTTATGATAATAGGTTTTGTTTTACTTTTCTCCAGCAAAGAGACAACTACATCCGATCAATCAAGTTACTTCAGGATGGGCGGACCCTCATAGTGGGAGGAGAAGCCAGCACTCTATCAATATGGGATCTTGCTGCGGTAAGTATAACTCAAAATTATACGGGCAAGGAAGATCTTCCACAAAACCTGCAGTCATTTAGAATATTAATCCCATCAATGCTGTACCTATGCTCTGTACCGATAACTGACACTAGAAAAAAAAAAAGCTTTTTTAAAAGCTGCTTTAATTAAGACACATTTTTGAACTGCAGGGTGAAGGTGAAAATAGAACAATTTTTTCATATTATAACTATGAAATATTTTTAATAGAGAGTTTAGATTGGTACACTACTACAGTGCAATGAGGATGGAGGGGTGGGGTGGGGGGGGGGAGGTTCAAATGAGTGAAAAAATGCAAAGGGATCAAATTTGTGTTGGAGGGGTTGGGGGATTGGAGTGAGTGTTTTAGTGTGAAGTTGGTAGATGATCAGTCAGTGGTGGAGCAGTAGTGTGACTACTACTGATACTATGCGTCTCGTCCTCAAATGACTCGGGGTTTTGCGGGGTTTGCGCTGAAGAGGCAGTGCGGTGAATGTAAAGTCTAATGGCTGTCGACAAATGAATGCTAGGGAACCATTATGGCTTGGAATCAATCCATTGGCTGCAGGCATTCTCCGTCTGACTTTTCCTGTATTTTCGTCAATACAAGTGTTTGGACAATTATACTTATTCATTAGACATCATTTAGGATGCAGATTTTAGCCTAATGGATGTAAAATCTTGGAAGCTTCTCACTCGATGACTGAAAGGCATAGAAAGTGGATTTTTTTTTTCATTTGCTTTTCTCCTTTATTTTTTTTTGTTGCTGTGAAATAATAGTAGATTAAGTATTGAGGAGAGTATAAAACACCCAGTGACAGTAATTATTTCAGCAGATCATAATAACCATCTTTGATCTGGATTACATGGCTGTCTGTGTTATTTTCATGAAATGAATGGCAGAAAGGGCTAAAGGGGAGACTAGGGGAATTCTTTATGATCACAAATATCTCCTATGAGGGCTTGTACTATGTCATGATCTGTTTCACTTCCTCCTCGAAGCATACCGCATGCACTTAAACACAAGTGATTATATAATGCTGTTTTGATTATTTTACCTTAAGTCAAAAAAAAAAAACCCAAAAAAATAAGGTTAATGAAGCTAAATTTTTTCCTTCTTCATTATATAGCCCACTCCGCGCATTAAAGCAGAACTGACTTCAAGTGCTCCTGCGTGTTACGCTCTGGCGATCAGCCCAGACTCCAAAGTATGCTTCAGCTGTTGCAGTGACGGAAACATCGCCGTCTGGGACCTTCACAATCAGACTCTGGTACGACAATTCCAGGGGCACACAGATGGCGCCAGTTGTATTGACATCTCGCCCGATGGCACCAAATTGTGGACCGGTGGTCTGGACAACACGGTCCGCTCTTGGGATCTCAGAGAGGTAAATTCATCATTGAATTTAATTTTTGAATATTAATGATCAATAAAGTTAAATTTTTGGAATTATTTAAAAATGGATTTAATTTTTGAGATTTTAAATTTGTTTTTGGGCATCTGTTGCCGATAAGAATAATATCAATGTAATAGTGCAGCCTCATATGAACAAATTTGGCCTAAAATAAAGGAAGAATGAATGAGATGATTATATCTATAATACGAACTTAGTATATCAAATCGCGGAGATTTCTCTCTCAGCTGTCAGGTCCTAATCAACTTGTCAGCCCTGGTTTTTCCTTACAACGTACACCAAGGATCTGGAATTACAATTTTTTTTTCTCTAACTCCGGAAAGATCATTGCTGATACTGTTGGGTATTTACGACTGAGCGACTGCCGTCTGTTGTCGGCAGAAAGCCTACTGATGAGTGACTAGGTCCTCTGTATCAATGTTTGGATGATGCTTTATTGATTTCTCTTTATCTCCAACCCACAGGGAAGACAGTTGAAGCAACACGACTTCAGTTCTCAGATCTTCTCCCTTGGCTACTGTCCAACCGGCGAATGGCTAGCTGTAGGGTAAGTCTGATGATCCCAACATCCCCGCAATCCCAGGGTACCCGGCTTTTTAATTTATCATTAACAGGGGGCGCCTTTTAGTGTTCAGGATGTCCAGTCCTTTTATTGGGGGGGGGGGGGGGGGGGGGGGGGGAGAAAGTGCATATCGTACCCAGTTGGAAAAAGAGGTAAATCCTATTGTCTATTGAAATAAATTATTGACAAGTTGGTAATCATTGTGTTGTTATGGGCTTGTACTCGTCCTCTGTGAAGAGGCGCGTAGACTGGAATGGCCGAGAGGGAGAGTAACTATAAATGGCAGAAATCAATCTGATGTAGGCAAATCCTCATAATGACTTCCAAACATCCTCAAGGTCTTGAGTGAACATCAAATGAAATCAGTGCTCTTATTCTCCAATCCAATGTCATCTATTTTTTATTATACTGATGTTACAATTTTAAAATTCAATCTATTTTTTAATTAATTTCAACCAGTTATATGAAAACTATAATTGAACTTTATATTTAAGTGATATATTGAGATATATGAATCAAAGTTAAAAACATAACATTCTGGACTTAACAAGAAATCAGTAAAAACATATTTTGTAGACCCCCTCCCCATTACCTCTGTTCAGTAATTTATTAACTTTTTAAAAAATTTTGAACTCTACAAGAAATTTGTAAAAAAAACAAACAAAAAAACCCTTCTTCTGCATTTCAATTCAGTAATATAACTTTAAATTGGATAAATTCAATGAAAAGATGTTAAAAATTTATGACTTTTTTTCAGAATGGAGAGCAGTAATGTGGAGGTACTCCACTGCAGTAAGCCGGACAAGTACCAGCTCCACCTCCACGAGAGCTGTGTCCTCTCCCTCAAGTTCGCCTACTGCGGCAAGTGGTTCGTCAGCACTGGCAAAGACAACCTCCTGAATGCCTGGAGGACTCCATACGGAGCCAGCATATTCCAGGTCAGTGATCCAGATCATGGACAAACCATCTCCGTTTTTTAACCAACCCCCCCCCCCCCCCCCCTTCTGTCTCTCTCAATCTTGTCTGTGTAATGTTAGCACTCCCCATTTCCTTTTTTCTTTATTCTGGTATTTATGTTCAGTTTTGTTATGGAAGTTTTCCTTTTTAAACATTTATTTGATTGTTTATTTTCCCCTTTAAGGAACTTTTCCATAAATACATTTAATTAGAAATTATTTTTTTTTTAGGATTTTGTGTTAATTTATTTCAAAACTTTTAGACTTTTGTAAATACAAGTACCATATAAATTTCCTTGTTTTTTAATTGCAGTCTAAAGAATCATCCTCAGTCTTGAGCTGCGACATTTCAACAGATGACAAATACATTGTCACCGGATCCGGCGACAAGAAAGCCACACTATACGAAGTCATCTTTTAAAATCCAGGGCTCTTCATGTGTTGAAAAAAACACTGATTTTTTAAAGGTTTTTTGTTTTTTCTGGGAGAACAAATCCATTTTCTTCTTCAGAAATATCAGAATGGCAGAAAAACCTGAAAAATGGCAAAATCAAGAAGGGATCTTAAGAAATCCAGAACAAAACCTGCAGAGCAATCGAACTATGTGTATTTATCTTTGGAATGATTGGGAAATGACTGCTGCAAAAATAAGCTGCCATCTTGGGTTATGCTTGAGTAGGATAGATTACCATGTCAAAAGAAATGGATATTTGGTGCATAATTATAATTATCAAAGATTTGGATGAGAGAAGAAAGGTATAATGAATTCCTGCTGTTTGGGACGAAGGGCTTGTTTAATTAAGCCAACGATATGAGGTTGTGTGTACCAGACATTTGCAGACTGTGAAAAAAAAAATTGATAACAGGAATGAGATGTGCAGACTGTGAAACACAGAATGAAGAGAAAGCAAATGTAGAATTCTCTGTGAGAATTTCTGGCATTTATTACGTGGTGACTAAAGTGTGGTTTGAAATGTGCAGGAAGAAAATTACTTGTGACAAGGATTCTGGAGTAGGATTCACCATTAGGGTTTTTTTCCCCTCTGGATGTGTCGGACAGATGCTTGTAATTATCTGAATTACACAGATAAAATATACAAGTTAAACAAACATTCACCTGACGCAGATCTCGGGAGGTAGTGCTATTAGACAAATGATGGCTTGTACAAATATTGACCTGATTGGATGTTTTTTTCTTTATCAACAAGAGAAGAAAAATATTACAATTCTTGCCCCCCCTCCCCCCTTTGTAGTAGTCCCTGTGATTTTTTTTCTAAATGAATAAAAAATATATTGTGTGACAAAATTAGTATTTTTTAAAGAGAAGTTTATGTTGATGCATTTCGTTTTGATTATGAAATACTCGTGAATGCGCTGTTGTGAATATGAAACGATCATCACTTTAACTGAAAGATGTCTGATATTTTGAATATTGGACAGACCAAAGGCAATTGTGTTTGTCATTGTCAGCTTTTTACATTCTAGTGTGTGGCAAGTGTAACACTTAATTCCTTAGAAAACAGAAGACGTCAAAAATAGTTGGTGTCAACATTTATCATTGAATTAAATCCATGATTGTGAAATATTGGAGGAAATGTGAATTGTCTGCTTGTTGTGTTGTGAATGTAGCTAGAGCCATTCTGGAGAATGTATGTTAAACTTGGTAATGCTTCGGAAGTATTGTTCTTTCTAAGCAACGAGAGAAAGAGTGAGAGAGTGAGAGCGAATGAGTGATTGGTAGAAAGAGAGGAGAATGAGATGTGATAGTATACACTCTCAATGTAAAAAAAAATCATTTTCAAACACCCATGTTTTCATAGTTCATTAAATGATGAAAAAAAGACAAGAGCTTCTTTATTTTTTACATGGAAAAAATGAGTAATCTTTAGAAGAAGAGATTTTTCAGTAGATATGGTCATTTTGCTGAAGGTCAGAATATTCTGTTCTCTTTTAAATGATGACAGCTTTTACATGCATCCATGGCTGTAAAAGGGAGTTGATCAATTAACACTTGATCAATAGCTTCATAGTAGACAAAAAGTCGACAACTGCAGACTGAGGTCTTCTTGACATTAAGAGCAGTCTGTATATGGTTATCTAGAGTCTGTCGACTAATCATTGTATTGTCGGGGTCGGTGGGTGGGTGGGTAGGTCTGGGGGAGATATGTCAATGCTGTAAAAGAGTCATTTTCTTGAATTAAAGTCTGTCGACAGATCATTATATTGTCGATGTGGGTCGGTTGGTAGGTCTGAGGGAGAAATATCAGTGCTGTTAAAAATATCTCCAGATATTTTGTTGACTTGTGTATTTCCGTTTGACAAAAAGGCTACCCACCCCCCCCCCCCCCCCCTTAAGTCAATCATCTGAGACCAATTTCATCTTCACTCACAGGCATCATGCATGGTGGATCGAGTGAAGAAATATCCTTGGGTGGTGTATATATATATATTCCAGACAGAAAGATGTCAGCTCAGTGATGTATTGTAGTCGGTTATGAGTAGACACAATAGAGAAGTGCTTCCACGTCTCCATTTCTTAATTCAAAATCTGAATTAAAATACGTTTGGTATTTGTTCGCCTGTTGTCCATCTGGAATAACTCGCTTTAAATTGAATGTGTCGGGGCATTTCACGTATATCGTGGCCTTGTTTATATATATACATGTACATGCATTGGTCTTGGTCCCGCTACATGAACGAGCTCTTGGGTCAAGTTAATTATTTACATTGTCATGATTCATATAAAAGGCCATAATTTGACCGTTTCATCAACTTTTTATGGTCATAACTTTCTGACATTTTGAAGTTTTCTGCCCTGCTTGGTATATCTTCTGAATCTTGTTTTACCCTCCAACTCTAAACACAATATTTGGGCATTTCTCTCACTTACATCTTGAACGGAGGCATTTATCAACATGCCAATATAACGAAAAACTTTTTAAACAAAAAAGGAAGGGGGGGGGGGCATGTAGATGATCGATTGGAAATTGATCATTAATGTTCTATAAAGATTTCCTGTCAAATTAATGTCCAATAAAGCGACCGCTGCACTTTGCTCATCAACTGCTGACATTTATCGACATCAAACGTTTGAACCCAGGTATTAATTAGCCGAGATTTACACATAGATTACGAGGAATAGAGATAAAGTATATTAAAATCAAGAGACAACTGTAAACAAAGATATTACTACGTATAAAATGTCATCCAGTGGACTTTGACCGGTGACTCATTAAAGCATGTTATTGACATAATCCTGCACAAATCTGTGCATTGTAAGTGTTGTATTGTTTATCTCGTCATATAGAGAGGATGGCTTTTTATCCTTTATCCGACAAAGCAGACGACACTTTTGTGCGACAAAGCAGCAGACGACAGATGTATAACGTTTTTGACAAAACAAAAATAGCAACCCAAGGTACCTAAAAGGACATGAGACAAATCCAACATTGAAATGATACACTTATATAAAAAAGAACTATGAAGTTTTTAATGTTAATCTATTTTATTTATTCTCTTAATCATATCCATTTTTGTAGCTTAAACGGTTGACGGTTTTGGTTAAAATGATGTCTTGCCCGCGGGGTAAACCTCTTGCACTTTTGCTGCGTTTCGAGTTCTATCGTTGCTAATGGAAAAACACGAGGCGTTATATTTGGAATTATACCCGGAAAATAAATCCAACATGTAACAAAAACTTGTCAATTTCTCCACCGGAGAGCGATATTACATGGCAACACTGCGGATTTAATCAAAATCCCTAACTCATTGGATTCGCCGGGTCGACTTATCCTTGTTTTTTCCCTATGTGTACTTTATCAACTCAATTTCCTTATGCAAAAGAACTTCAATATCACATACTTAACCGAATTTACCCCAAGCTACTTTTGTCGCTGAGCAACCTTGAATTTCACTCCGATATTGGTTTTAGCGATTGTTTAAAGAAATTCTGACAGGACTCTTTTAAACAATTCAACAAAAAGTGTATTGCTTGGTTTGGAACAAAGCGGTCTGGTGAAAACATATTCCAGCATTTATTTATCACCATTAAACGCACAAGCTAAGAGGTAGAGGGTATTGGGGGAAACTATAAGTTCCGCTGAATGTTTATAGACCAAATTGTTGTCTTTGCAATCTCGATAACCAATCCCAATCAAAAAAAATAAAATAAAACAACCCAGAGAAATCTAGTAGCGTCGCGCGAGAAAAAGTACTATTGGATTGATATCAGAAACTAGAAACCCTGTGACGGAACAAACAGGTATTCTACGCTTTTGAAGATGCTTTCCTTCTTTGTCTTAAATGCTTTTAATTGACACTTTAGTACTTTATGTTTATTTAGGGACTACATGTACATGTTCCACCTGATGTAGCAGCCTATAAATATCTCCCAATGTTTAACAAGGTTTTGTTATCTGCCTTTGATGGACAGTAATTTCAGATATAGATGGACAGAAATTTGGTGGGGGTTTTCTTTCTTTCTTTCTTTTTTTTTTTGCATTAACCAGGATTTTGATTTTCTATCATTTAAAGTAAATCCAACCTCCTGTGACGTCGTACATTTTACATAAACCATTAATTCATTAAATTTCTTGCAAGTAGATTTGTATTTTTTATGTTATTATAGGTGCACATCAAAAACTCAAATCATTGTTTACTTGGAGATATTTAATAAGCGTTTTTCATCCGTATTCGACATAATTCAATAATGACAAAGGGAAATAACTCTTTTCTACTTTTCTCTAAGTGATATATCTAAAATGCTATAATTTTTCTAATGTAAACAATTTTTCCTTTTTTTTAAAATTAATTTTAGTTTTCTGGCATAGTAAGCAATAAAATTTAAATAGACAAACAAGTATCCATCCACTTATATTTAATTTTTAAACAAAAAAAGTGGGATTTTCAGATGATAATTTCAGTCTTTGGTTTTTATTACCTTACATCTTAAATAGTATGGATACATATATATTTTATTTATTTTTTTTATGAAATTCAAGTCCAATAAGTTAAAGAAAAGTTAAGTTTTTAACTTTGAACCCATCATTTTATAGGCACGGAGTTACCTTAAGGCGATTACTGAAGACTGGAGTCAATGGTCGAGCGTGTCTGACAATTAGTTCTAAATTTAGATTTTAATCGAAAAATTGATGCTATAATTTAGATTTTAAAAATCTATATACATGTACATGTTTTCAGATAAACGCATCCAAACCTGATTGACTACATAGATTTTAAGAGTGGTCGATATGTTTGATGCATTAACAAATTAAACTGGTTTTCCTAGTACTGTATCATTTAATCTACAGTAATACAACACCAAGCAGAAGCCTGAAAGAGGAGCAGGCGTTCAGTCACCCCGAGATAATCAAGATCACACCGAGGCAGGTTGTTACTGATGCCATGAATGTTGTTAGACAAGTGGTAACGAGGCTCCCGCGTTATTCACGTTACGTCACCAGGGGCTCATAATTTACCATACTAGTACTTTCATTTACAGGTAAAAAATTATGGGTCCAAAAAATGCAGGTAAGAGTGATTACACGAACTACTTTATCGACTGTTTACAGGTGAAACGGGGGTTACTGGTATGGTAGTACAAACAGTGCAAAGGGAGATGCTTTGAACAGCTGTTGGATGTTTTGTACAGACTAGAAAGTATCAGTCTGAACTTAGTGGTGCAACTTGAAATGTGATGTAAATCGCTTTGATAAGGTACCCGGCATGTAATGATTTCTTTAGTACCCGGCATGTAATGATTTCTTTAGTACCGGTATGGAGGAGTTTCCTTATGCGGTGGAAGACTTTAATTATGACAAGTACACTTTTACCCATTGGAAAATACTAGTACTGTGGCTTGAAAGTGTATTGGCGAGACAACGATCGGTTGCAACGATCCGATAATCTTAAATAGATCGCAGAACAACTAATCATACAAAAAGCATCAGTCGCAGCGACTTCTAGGTACAGTTGCTGGATAGGTAACAGGTGAATGTTCCCAGCTGTCGACACAAGATAACGCGGGTGATGGAAGATGTTTCAATTTTCTGTTGTCATCTATAATAAAACGCATGCGGTATAAATGTGTGTGAACTTACGTGAAATTGCATTGTTCTAAAGAGCATGAAAGAGGCCCTTGATAAAAAACACCAACCATTGTACATACATTCCACTTGAAGCCATCTGACATAATTCTGCTCTTAAGTGGTGTTATTTGTTCAAGCTTTGTAAAATGACGGAGTTTTTCAGAGCACTTTAAAGCTTTCTCGACTTCGTTTTAGTTTGACGAGGTCTCCATTCTCCCTAGCTAGGTAAGCTTCTTATGTGCTATTACTTACTGTGGTATATGGGGGACCACTTGAACACGAGATCCGATGTAGATTTATTTAAGTCTTTATCATCTTAAACTTTGAATTACGACGCGGGTAACAGTCAGACGGATTTGAAAAAAATACTTTAAATTTTTCGTATTCCGCACATCGTGATGAAAACAGCTTTAGAGTTCCTACATTTGCAGTTCCCATAATTGCTGGATATTCAAGAAACTTGTCAATAATGCAATCGCACAGCTCATTTTCACCTGCATACATAAACGTTTGACTAGTCGATCGTCCACTCACAGTTGAATAAAGTATTAAAACCAAGCCTCATTTAAAATGCAAATCTGAGGTCAGATGTTCCTCCATTTTTTTCCGAAATGATTTTTTTAGCCCCGGAAGCAGACGTTGGGGCCGTCTGTTACGTTTGAAGTGTGTTATTTAGGAAAGCTTTCGAAAGGGATCATTAGATAATGAAGGCGGTGATCACATTTCCTTTCCTCCATTTTATACCGGCGATCAATTGGACAGCATACAAAGACGCGCCAAACGTAAATCTAATTTCCCTCCCAGGGGAATCCCTCCCTAATTAGAGTCAGACATTGCTGTTTGAATAATTTATAATTTGGCATGGGCCGAGGACGGGACGAAACAGAATTACCATCACCCATACTTTTCATGCCCTTTTTTCAGAGGAGAAGGTCTTCAACGAAACAAGCTGAGAAGAAAAAAATCTCCCCAAGTGGATATTGCTAAGGAAATCTCGACGTCAAGTAGCTAACGCATTCTTCCCTCGTCTTGTATACACAATAAATACCGGAGTTCGTTTTCGCAGATGTTCTTATTGACATTATCCTCTTCAGAAGGAGGCGCCTTTCACAATACCAACTCGGTCTTGGGTTTGATGGACAAATTACTAACCCCTCCCTCTTTTTTAGCATACTGTCGAAAAACGATTTCTCCCTTGTGTTTAGGTACAACTTGAGGGAAGCTGAGGTGTTCAAAGAGTTCCCATACGTATACGTGTTAAGTAAAGCATATTCTTTCCTCAAGCCTCTGGGGAGTCAGGCGAGTTTACTTCCCTGTGTATTTCCGAAAATATTTCGTTTAATCAATGTCGATTCCTTTTAACTCTCATTAAAGACCATTATTTTTAATGGCGAAGTAATTTGCAACCCAAAAATGTTTATTGTCTATGGCACTGAAATAAACCATTTATATCAGATGAATGTCGCCATATTTACATATGCAAATTACAACCGCTATCTGCAACCGCGCGCGGAGGCATATAGCGTCCGGTGCTCGATCAAGCGTGAATACTGACAAGCCGCTGTATGCAGTCTTGCTCCGATTAGAAAGATAGTTCATGTTCTTTACAGATAACATCTGGCTACGGAACATTGTCAGCGATCAGATTTGATGCACGAGAAAAAACTATGAATAGAAAAGGGTTAAAGATTTTCGGTTGTTTTCAAAAGAAAAAAATTAAATAATCGATCATTGACTTTTAATTGTTTGTTTACCTTTCATTTGTCAAATTAAATGATCTTACCAGAAGAGATATCATAATGCATGAATTTTGGATTTTCCCCAGAATGTTGCCAAGGGTTGAGTTTTCAAACTCTTTTCCTTATATGGAAAAAACAATGTATGGAGGACACAAGGTCAAATTAACCTCATTTACGAACATGTATATACTTATTCCATAAAGACAAAAACAAATCGGTTTGCACAATTATCGCCAGAACAAAGCAATAAATTGCAGACTAATTCCTGAAAGATTAACAAAATCTCTTTAAATTTTTTATCCCATATTACCCGAGGGTCATGAGATATCCATACCCCCTCCCTCCACTCACCCTAACTGTTCATATGTTAATCAATTTCCCCCGAAAAACACAGTGGACTCGTGTTTTAAATGTTAAAAAATGCGTTCAGATATTCCCTTGCTGCACCGATACATTTGATTAGTAATAAAAGCAGCCAATCTTGTAAAACGGTTTTATGCCAAATCCATTAATAAATTCTCATCCAGATATGTCTTCTATGTCCATAAAAAAGCAGAGAAAATGAAATTAGGACTCGTGTTTTCAGACTAATGCCGGATTGCACTCCCGAAGCCTGGGAAACCTTAGAATCGATCGGAGATTCCATATTCTCTGCACGCTGTCTTTTCTCCTTTCTTTCTCTTCTTTCTCTCTATCATTTGTCTTCTAAATGACCCATTGTGATTGATTTGTCTCAAGAAAAAAGGGGGTATACTTGTACTTGCAAAAAAAATATCACGCACATGAATAATATATTCATTGCGTTATACAATAATTAGGCAAGCTCGGATTCCGAATTTTGATGTGGTGTATGCGGTTTTACAGAAGAGGACTCTTTTGCTACCCTCAGCCAATTAATTGGAAATAAAGGATACTGTTTGAGTAAACTACTACTACATATGCATATTAAAACACACTGCAAAGCTTTTAAGATAAAAAAAAGTCGAATTCTCTCTTTTTTCTATGAAAATCGACCACTCGGAATAGATCAATGAGAACTTCGGAGGGAGTTCTTTATCACACCATTCCATCTCCCAATTAACTTGTTTATAACTAAGTTAATCGCATTTATCGGTTGCCTGTGACTAGATACAGTAATCCAAGAACGGAGCCATCATTGTTCTGAAGATTAACCTCCCCTGAGCACCTGCTTCCGGTCTCTGTGATCTCAATGGCGGGAATGGACGCCAAACGCCTTCAAGAGATGACACGACCTTTTACCAATAGGTATGGGTCTTTCGTCGATAAGGGGTTATGTCGGCTCGATCATTCCCACCGCACAATCAATATTGATTCGCAGTATTTGAACAATTTGATCGTCCCTAATCTCACACAAAGAAAATTAATAAACACACGGCTACGGTGTTCTCGGGCAAATATTGACCCTCTTACTGAAATATGGCCGACGCTATGTACATTATCTGAAATCAAAATAAGCAAATCTGTCCTATTCCGTTGGTAAATAAAATTACATTAAATCGACGATACACATCATTTGTTGGGAAATTTTCTGGCCCTGAAGGCAATTTGGCCTTTTTTCATATTATAATATGCCAACATTTCTATGGAGGCATTTGTATTCTTGCTCTTGATCTGGTTTCTTAAACAACTTTATCGAAAAAAAAAGAATTCGTAATTCCTATTTTTATGAAGAAACCCCAAGGGAACGTCGTAGAAGAGATGAGCCGCTAGGAAGAGTGCGTTAATTTACTGGATTCCCATCCAAATCAAATAAGCTAAAGTTATGGAAATAATAGGAATCCATCTCTGCTGCAAAATTCGCCTAAACTTATTAAAAAACATGAATTTGTTTATAGAATACTTAAATGTGAACAAAAGATACGGCGCGTTTTTTCTTTCACTTTTTTTTGGCGAGTAAGGAACACGCATTCCAATTATCTGTTCATAAATTGACGCTTCTCGTGCATACTAACAAGGTAGTGTGCATATATTACTGTCAATCACATAACTTAGTCGGTAGCTCCGCCCCTTCTTTGCACCACTGTCTTGCGGAAGTGAAACAGACTTGCGAACCGCCTAAATGTCAGTCATTACTACGTGGTACTGTTTACGATGGCACAACCTATCTATGGAAAAAAGATAAGTTCGATATTGTCTTTTCTCCGGAATCATCGGCTCCAGATGCATGGTTTTAGTGTTTTGGCATCGTTCCCACAATTCAGCACTTTCCAGAACATGAAGTAAAATGACGATATTAGAAAAGGGTTAAAGCCATTTATTCGAACCTTTATTTGTCTTGTTTTCAAAAAATTTCTCTCATTGAATCGCGGCTTTTTCTTTTGCCTATACCTCTGAATCTTGTTAAAGTTTACCGAACTGTAATAATTATCTTGCTAAGGCAGAACCTGAGAATCGGTAACCCGATGCAAATCATTAACTGCTATTATCGACATTCCCAATCTAAGGTTTCTGATCTTAGAATATCAAAGTGCGCTTGTTGAACCAGATAATGCAACACCTAATGGTTTCCAGACCGAGGAAGATAATTGGTTAGATGCCAATGTCTCCATCAAACAGCATGAAACTGATGGACGTGTTCAACACTGTTTTAGCCCCGCCCCCTTTTCAGAGAGCGTACCCGCCTTCTTTGAGATCTCGCCATAATGATACAAAAAATTATTATCGTGCACGATCGCCAAGGGTGTTATTAAAGCTCAATACTTCATGCCAGATTGATTATGAATCCCTCTCGGCTCGGGTTGATCCTCCCGCGGGAAATGAAAATCTGTCTATTGGCAGATCCATGGAATTCATTTCAATTTACTGTTCTCTCTTACCAAGGAAAAAAAATGAAAATGAAGAAAAAAATTGGAAAAGAAAGAAAAGAAATAAAAATTGCAAAGCTTGTGCGGTGTAGGTTTCATTTTCCAGAGTATAGAGAGACGTATGAAATGAATTCGTACAATCGAGAGTACGTTTTGATGAAATGTGAGAACTGATTATAGCAGTGATACGAACGACAAAATATAAATGTAATGGCCTTCAAGTGAAAATTACAATAATGAGTAAACGAGGTAACATTTCTTGGAGTATGACTTATTATATGACAATGGTACATGTAATAACATATCGTAAGGAAATTTGAGTGGTTGGGGTTGGGGTAGGGGAGTACTTTGGCTTCTGTTTAAAAGACGCAAGACACCCTAGGCCTAGACGAAAAAAAAATATCTAGGCCCTGCCAATAATTAGTATACTGGGGTGGGGATAGGAGTAGGGGGGGGGGTGAATTGTACGATAAATGTCTGCACGTATGTCAGACTGAAATATACTAGCGATTGTTATACTAGCAGAAAAGGTTACTCGCCGCGGTCCATCTTCGCTAACTGTGGGTAGGATTCGGGGATCGCTGAGTCGCCGCCTATTGTGAGTTAGGTATGAACAGGGGTGGGGATGGGGGGGGGGGGGGGGGAATCAAGCAATGCTGACTCACGGGACTCAATAGACTATTCAGTTTACATTTTATAGATTGGAAATCCCATTACAATTGTATATCTCTGGCACTTTTATATATGCAGTCTATAACTCACAATAATAATTAATGGGTCCTTAACCAATTTTTTATATTAAATATTCAAATTACTTACATGTATGTAGAAATGACGTAATTCCGTTCATAATGAGGGTCACCATCGTTTTCTCCAATTTCCTTATACATGCAGCATACTATTAAGCTCTTTGATCATTTTTCGTATACACCCTCCCCTTCCCTCCCAAGCATTTGGTCATCCCCCCCCCCCCCCCTCTCCCCCCGGCCTCTCCCCAAGTTGTGATTTTGCAAAGCCTCATCAGAAGAAAGTAGTGTTGACATTTTATTATCTTCTGTATAAGCTAAGACACCACTCTTCCATTACCTTACAAGAAGAGAGAGCAGCAATCAGCGTGTTATTGTAGTATCGATCTAGTGGCGACATGCAACACTAACATTAGTATATTGTGTAAACGCGACACAAATGAAGGCAATCAAGGGACGCAACTGTGTCAAAGCCGCTTAATTAAATTCTATAACGCCAATACGCAGTATGAGAACATTCAACGGCGTATCAGATGACATTGTTCTACATGTACCAGATAAATACATAAATTAAAAAACGAATTAGAACCTTAAGGCCAGACGCGACTTTTTTCTATTTTTTTTTCTATTTCCGCAAATTAATGTGAAGTTTTCCATTTAAATTACGTAATTCCTTTAATCATATTTCATTTTATATGATATTTTTCTATTTGAATATGAATGGAAAATTCAATGGAAAATATAATGAATTTATTTATAAGCACATAACTGCATTATGTATGCTATAATAAGGGGAAATTCAAACTATTCTAACTCCAAGAATAACATGTATGTGGTAATAATGGTAATATACCGGGTTTTTTTTTTTGGAATTTTATAAGGAATATTTGATGGAAATTTATCTTCAATTAAGAAACGACTCGCGTGTCTTTAAAATAATAAGTTTAATTCAAAATCATACAAAATATTTTATGATGTTGTCGTCATTGATTTGTTGTTCATATGCACTTGCTGCTAGCAATATTTCTTGTACAAAAGACATATCTATCTCTTTATTCTACTCCCCTTTTGACATACTATTTGAAATATAACCAAAAAATATGCATTATGACTATACAATCTATATCATTAAAATTCAAGTATGTCAGACGGACACTAAGAACATAGAACGGAGACAATCGCAACCTCTCGGGCCTTTCCGGCAGATTTCGGAAAAACCGAGCTCTGCCGGAAAGGCCCGAGTAGTTGCGATTGAGCATGGTGAGTATAATTATCCTTCAATTTTGTTTCGTTTGTTTTTCATACATTTTGAATTTAAAGCAAACGGAATTTACATGTACCTGTAGCCATATACAAAGCCATCGCATATTTGCCTCGCTGAATTTTGAAATATATCAAATGAAATTTTTGAATGGCTCATTGGAGGAAAGAATGACCACAAAACCAAAGGACATCCCATTGTTATATTTAATACCCATAAAAATGAATTTCCTTAACAAAGAGTTGTCGAAAATTGCTGAGGATAGAAAAAACCCACACAAGATGACAATTTAACAACAAGACGTAATACATTTATGTATCAAATCTATGAAATTTAAGTAATGTTTAATGGGTTTTTTTTTTGTTTAATACTAGTAGATCGTTTTACTAACAAAATTAATTTGAAATAAAATGGAAATATAACTTTTTAAAAACAATTAAACAGTTCTATATTTTCTATGTTTCAATAAATTAATAAAGTGCAACAAAGTTTATAAGTGTGAAATTTATACGATAAATGTACTGTCCTACAGTCAACATGCAATTTTACGATTAAATAGTTAGAACTTTTTCATATTCCGACTGTAATGTCAGAGATCAAATATAAACAGAAAAATTAAAAAACCCAAAGCAGGTTAAGATTACGACCTTATCCGAACATTCAGGCAAAACAACGACGATTTACCGAATTTTAATTTATACCATTTCCGACTTACATTGCAAATCTTCAGGTAAAAGAAAGATAACTCTTGCATCATCGAAGTACGTAGATTTTAAGGTGGCTCTATACACCACTTTTTGATGACGCAGTACGCAAAAAAGTAAATCTGGAAACATGCATTTCCGGTACTGGCTGATTTAAACTGAGGTGAATTGTATGGGAACCGCTATTTTGAAAAATTTGTTCAATGGATAGATTTAATATGATAATTGGAAAATTCATTACTTACAAGTAATGTGGTATGTGACACCTTCACGTTGTGTGGTATTATTTATCGAAATAAACAATAAAATCAAGTATAAATTTTCAAAAAGTTTCTTTAGCATCATCGTTATGTTACACCGTAGCGCAGTGGTTTAGTGGGTTCACTACAAACCAGTAGGTCATGAGTTCGAATCCCGTTGAGAACAATAAATTTTTTAACTTTCACCAAAAATTTCTAAAACGCATTTTTTGGTTGAATACCGTGAAAGAAAATTCTAAACATGTGAAAATATTTCAATTATAATATACTTTAATGCACATTAATATCGACACCTAACGGGGATGAGAGGGTTGCTTTGAATTTCTCTCAGGTTGGGATACATAAATCCTATTAGCCTAGTCAATGTTCCCCTTTATTTATTTAACTTAGTTTTGCATTAAAGCGAATTTATTCACTTATACAGGACAAAGTCTATAATGAAATATGTATGTATTTATCATTCCAACATTATATTTAGGAAATTTTCTTCAACTCAGAAATGAAAAGTCCCCAAGGTGTTTGGGCCTTGGGACTTAGGAACGATAACCCTTACATGAGGAACTTTCATACCAAATAAAATTAAAAAAATTTTTGTGTTTATTTGCAATGGTTTTCATTCAATTTTTTATGTCAGATTTATTAAAATACATTTTCTTATAACATCAAGCAACTTTTTCAGATGATTTGTCAACAGAGTAAGAAAATATGAAAAATTATGTTTTGGGGAAATACTAAAAAAATTGCAATAATAACATTTTTGAATGTTAAGAAGTGTTATATATTTTTTTATGTGTCCGAAGGAAATATCCATCATATGACAAAATAATTTCTCTCAATTTATTGATAGCTGTCTTTTTAAAAAATATTTTACAAAAACACGAAAAAACATTAAAAAATTCTTTAAAATTACCTATAGTATCCCTATCGTCATTTTAATATTTGATAAGTATATGTTTTGTGGTCTGCTATTGAAAATTGGAATAAACTGTGGGTGTATAGAGCCACCTTAAGGTACCTCTTATACTCTTCGAGACACTACGTCACAAGATGGCGTTTTAAATGTTTTGTTACACTGTTTTGGTTGTATATCGCCATAACTCAGTGGTTAAAGTATCGGGCGTGTAAACCGCAGGTCATGAGTTCGAATCCGTTTGAGGCTTTTGTCGCCTAGTTCTTTAATCAGGCTTTGTAATTTTTCTGCTGATTTGAAAAACTGTTTCAAGGTGTAGTGAGCCACCTTAAATCAGTTCTTCCTCCACAGAAATTTTGAGACTTACATCCTTTAGTTTACTAAGCATATATAACACGTACTCACGAATACAAAACACTGGTATTGCACAAAATGCTGCGGGAATGGGTACTTGTATGGTGATAGATTTCTTACCAACTTCGAAATCGGTAATACAAAACATTCAGAAAGTTTGAGGAGGTTCAAATCGAATTTATTGGTCCATATAATGCCAATGAACACAAAACACCAGATGCCGAAAGAAAGCAGCAAATTCAAATTAAATCTCAATGACCATATGCATGAATTACTTATTTAAAAAGTGATTAAAAACTAATTTTTGCCTGTAGTGCTTTAGAAAATTGAAATCCAATTTTACGGGAATATTTTAACAAAACAAGAGGTCTATACGCCTTAACGGTCACCTGAGTACCATAGCCCATACACAAACTATATGCATTAAATTAAGTTTCATTCTTAAGTAGAAAATTATAATATTGTAATGATCACCACCTCCCTGCCTAAAATCTTTCAAAAAGGACTATGAAATCTATATTAATTTAAGCCAAAAACTTAAAGATGATAATAGAGTGCATGACCTAATATTGAAAAGGTGCGAGACTCTGCTAGAAAAAATTACCTATATTTGTTAACTTTCAAGATAGGTTTTATGTGTATATATTTTTATAAATAAACAAAAACGAGGTGGCTAGTATACATGTTTTATTTAGAACAACAACCCATCCCCCATCCCCAGGGGCAGACAAAATCTATCTTTGTTGGCATTTTTATTTAGAAAATTCAAAAGCTGTTTTTGCTTCAAATGATAAAATACTTGCATAACAATAACTTACTTATTATGAATAAGCAAAGGAAGATAACTCCATTATGAAGAAGCAAGGAAAGATAACTCCATAAACTCCCCCTGAACTCTTTCCAAATGCTTTCACCTTATCTTAACTTTGATAGACAGCTTCATTTTTCTCTTTTCTAAATATGTGAATTTACTCATTTCTTTCATTGAAATTCCAGAACAGAATAAAATGATAGGACAAATATATACCCCCCTCCCAGCCATAACCCTTGTCTTACATGCAGGTGATATGAAATACTATTAAAGATGACAACTTAATGTGTATTTTCATCTAAATATGCAGACAGTTTTCATTCTGTGTGAGTAGACTTTTTTGATCATTATAATGTACATTAACACTAAATGACCATTTTGGTCACACCCTGTTTTAAAAACCCCTACCCTATACACTATATGAATGCTTCAGTTTGGCCCTGCCCTACATTCAAATCCCTTCATTGGGAAACATATAATTTCAAATTTTGATAGATATCTTAATTTTATTTCTTTATATGCAGTCAGTTTTTTATTCAGTATCAGTAGATTTAAAGAAATGATTTTTTAAAACATTAACATAATATGACTATTTTGGCTTCGCCCTAGAGTTAAAACCCCTACCTCTAGGGGCATGAAATCTATAATTTTGGTAAAAGGTTCTTGGTCCACAAAATTTCCTTACAGATGTGTACATTTTATGCATTAACACCATTATATAAATAGTGCCTTTTTGTGAGGGTAACAGTTGAAATTGACAACCCGCGGAAACCATTGTCAACCGACGCGAAGCGGAGGTTGACAATGGTTTTCGAGGGTTGTCAATTTCAACTATCCTCCCAAACAGACACTATTTATCTTATTATACTGAATGTCTTAACATTATATGCATAAACACCATTATATAAATAGTGCCTTTTTGTGAGGGTAACAGTTGAAATTGACAACCCTCGAAAACCATTGTCAACCTCCGCTTCGCGTCGGTTGAAAATGGTTTTCGAGGGTTGTCAATTTCAACTATCCTCCCAAACAGACACTATTTATCTTATTATACTGAATGTCTTAATATTAGAGAATGTTTTACTGCTTTTATATAGAAATGACGTGAATTCTACGCCGGACCGTACGCGCATAATTTGATTTAATAATTTAATCCTTTTGGCAATAGTCAATAAAATATGTTCAACTCAACTCATCTCAGCTAAGGTCTTTAAGGTGGTATGGGACACCTTCATGTTGTGACGAACTATTTATCGATATAAACAATAAAATCAAGTTTAATTTTATAAATAGTTTTTACCGTAATTGTCACCTAGCAGCGTAGCGCAGTGGGATAAAGGTTTCACTACGAATCTGTAAATCATGTACCTGTGTTCGAATCACCCTGGGTATATTAAAAATTTTTACCTTTCCAAAAAAAAAAAAAATCAATTGTAAAATTTAAATTTTTTTTAAATCGGCGAGAGTATTTTATTTAGTATGTTCTTTAATTCACATTAATATTGATAGATGTCCCATACCACCTTAAAAATTCATGTAAAGTGACTTTACATAGCGTCCATTTAACTCAGTCGTGCTCATCAAAATTATGATTCTTACCTTTCAAATACTCTTTGAAAATCTTCGCCGCACCCTTGTAGACTTACAATATTTTTATTTTAGACGTCCCCATTTCCGTCGCAGAGGCCTGAGCAAATCTTGTCGCTGCCATTTTTTAGACACAACATTGTGATGTCAATTCAAAGGACAACTACTTTAATTTAAAAGTAATTTCAAATTGCAACTACTTCAAATATATTAAGAAATTACAGAATGCAGTTTGTGTATTACATGTATATATTATCAAATGTGGGGAAACGTCCACCATATTACAAAATATTAAATATAACCAGACGGATATACCCAGCAGACACGTGCCATGTCTAAACCAATAAAAATGAGACTTTGCAGTCCGAAGGAAAATAAAGATAAATCTTCTGTGCGTTATGATCATAATGGTGTCCTTCTATATACATTTACTGTAATATGGATTGCGAGATATGAAGATATTATACTAAAGCTATACTGTGAAATCATTTAAATTCAAGAGGGCCAATTTTCGTGGATTGTGGGTTTTTGCATACTCATGGGGATGTAATTTCGTGGATGCATCAGTTTTCAGTTTCAGAAGGAAAGATAACTCTTTCTAAATTTGTTTTCGTCGAGGGTTTAAATTCGGCTAGCCACGAATGACACAACAATTGAGCAACCACGAATTCCATTGATTCCACAGTATGCATGAAAATGTGTATTTACGATTTCTTATACACGTTTTAGGTTGAACATAAAAGAAAGCGATTTCTTTCAAGTACCGATAAATTGCAAGCAGTGTTAAGGGACATCAGGACCACTAACAAAGTGGCGCTTACCGGGGTACTTTTATTACAAACTACAGTACCGATCAGACCCAACCTAACAGAAAGTAAACCCCCAACTATACCCTGTGTTTACTAGAGTGGACACAGAGTAAACCCAGAAAGGACACAGAGAGTAAACCCGATCAGAAGTATACCCCTGAAAGCAGACGCTAACTGTGTATTTGGAATATACAAGGGACAGGAATTACAGGCAGTAGGATGGTAAGATAAAAGAAGGGTCTGCTTCACACCAGTTGACCTCAAAAGCAATATCCAAATAAAGCCCGAGTAAACCCAAAGTAATCCCTGAGTGGACCCAAATTTTCAAAAAGTAAACCCAGAGTAAACCCCAAAAGTAAACCCGAGGTTTAGTTGGGGTTTACTCTGGTGTTAGGTTGGGTCTGTACACTTTTTTGAATTTTTATATTCCCAAGAAAGTCATACTGGAAATTCTATAGGG
Source organism: Magallana gigas (assembly GCF_963853765.1). Classification (NCBI taxonomy): domain Eukaryota; kingdom Metazoa; phylum Mollusca; class Bivalvia; order Ostreida; family Ostreidae; genus Magallana; species Magallana gigas. The sequence continues at coordinate 32,194,470 of NC_088858.1, read as the reverse complement.
CAACGCAATAAGTTGTTTATTATATCGAGCGACATCCAGTACTACAATATTGAATTAATCGGACTCTAATCCAAAAAGATCTCTCACAATAGAAGAAGCTACCGAGTACTAAGTTTGTTGCCGAATATGGGAAAAGCATAAAATATCATAACGCTAAAGACTACTGCTATAGATCTAGCGGAAGCAGTCATAATACGAAGTCATGGCTACTACGCAAAACTGAAGGCAAACCACAACTACAGAAAACGGGTGACCATATTTACAAAGCTTTCCCTAGAGCATGAAGAAAAACAGAAAATTGTTAGTATAATATCAATGGGAAACATGATAACGAAAGGATGCAGCATGGCAGTAACAAAGCAATAAAGGAGTCATACACAAAACAGCTCCTGTTATTCTACGTGATGCTGCCATGATTACCAGAGACACTCAGCAAATGCAACCCAAAATTTCACATCAAATGATGCTGAACGACTTAATGGCTGCACCCACGCCAATCAAATCAGAGATAAATTGTACAGAGAGTTAGAAAAAGAAATTCTAAAATTCCACAACGTTGCCGACGAGGTTTTGGCAGCATACTCAATGTGTCAAAACGGCGAAAGCAACATTTAGGGCATTATTTGTAACACACAAAAAAGGAAAAAAAAGACCCCCCCCCCCAAAAAAAAACCACCCAACCAACCAATCATCATATATATTCTAACGAACCACTAGAGGACCTTAAATCTAAGTCTATAGCCTCCGATGGCAGCATTCAAGGCTTCGTTGTACTTTCAACTTAGGTCCCTGTTTCAATACAACGACAACATATACAAACTAAAAAGTTGTCAAACGCGAAACTCTTCAAAGGACCAACAATGCTGCACAGGCATGGAGAGACTGAATCGTACCGCAAAATCTTCTGCCACATAATAAAGTTGGTGTTCCATCTGGTAATAAAATCGGCATCGACGAAGAAAAATAATTTGCAAAAGCAGTTCACCATGCCTTTCGGGATCGAGTACAACTTCTTTGCACAAAACACTACAATGACAACTTGGCGATATCACAAAGACAAGGAAGGACGTGGAATCAAGGAACAGGAATACATACTAGTTGTCTCCTTCATATTTGTTTATGAAGGGAAAATTATCGCAGACGATCCCCTTTCGTTCGATTCCAAATAGAAGATTTGACCCGTCACCTATTTACCGAATTCCGAATTGAAAATCGTCTTAAACCACTTCTTGAAAAACGTGTGAACGCCCCCCTACAAACTAGCATAATAATCAAAGAAACTATGAACAATCATCCTGAAAAATCTTTAAACTGGAAGCCCTACAAAATAACCGACCTCATCAAATAGATAAACGATATCAACTCCATCCAATTTTATGATCTTCAATGTGCTCTTCATGACAATGGGAATTATGTTCTGCAGAATTCCATGAAACAACATAAGGTTTGCCCAAAATTCATGGGTGCAATTAGTTAAAAAAAAAAATAAAAGAGTGTGGACACTTTACACCCCAAAACCAGAAGTCCTTGACAAGACATAAATCAAGTCTACATCGAGTTGCAGCTTAAATTCCAGGTAACTGTAGGTAACCCTATTACCTGAAATGTACTTACTTTTAATTACTAAAATAATTACAATATCTTACATTAGAATATTATAGAACAAAAGGTGTTTGTGAAACACTTATGCCACTATTACTTGGCCATACACTTTAGGCTACACAAGCCTTATTATGGTCAGTAGACATTATGGTCAGTTTTGACCTTTTGAACTTAAAATCAATAAGTGTCATCTACCGGTACAATTCGAGATGCATCAACCTATCATACATGACGGTTATTAGTAAATGTATTGTGGACTTGTATCCCAAGTACCCCAATATAAGACCATTCGAGAAATTCTTTGAGAAAATACGCTTTTTTCATGATAGTACCGCGAAACGACTCATCCACTGAATGTGACAAACCGAATAGTGACCATATCGCAAAATTACCCAACCATCGAATGTGACAAACCGAATAGTGACCATGCCACAAAATAGCCCAACCACCGATGTGACAAACCGAATACTAACTTCACCATTGAAAGCGATAACACAGTAAAAACAAAACATTGTGAACAAGATATCTGTGAACCAATGGTCACGAGTATTACCCCAAAAACTCAGAGAAAACGTGCGAGTAAAGAATTGTATATAGGAAAGAAAATTGCGCCTAAAGTAATTAGAACAAACAAGATTGATGAAAATGGAAAACTTATTGACAAAGAAGTAGCAGTTTATGGAAGAATGATCCCTATCTTGAAGATTTTGGAAGCAGATTCAACATAGAGATTATGAGAGGACAACAGCAGCAGATACATTGACGCAAGATGATTTGCGCAAGATTTTCCTGCAGCTAGGAGAAGAAATGCCAAATCTGGTGAAAAAGCAAAGGAGAACCTACAAAAGATTGAAAACACACGTCACTTGAAAATATGGTGCGATCATTCAGAAATACTAAACCACGGCTACTTTACAATGACGATAAGTACCACGTATGACAAAGTAGCCTTCATCACGACTGCGGAGTATTTGAAAAGATTTCCTGAGCGCCCACTGTAGATGTGCAAGGTAGGGTGGAAAGGCCGAATCTTTATATTCACGGAAAACCTCCAGTAGCGATATTGACCATTTATCATATATGCAAACTAGAATAGAAGACACATAAAATTTAAGACAGCAGAATGACAAAATCTTGTTTATTTCGGGGTTTCAGTGGAGATGCACCAGCAAGGCAATTCGAGTCAGAGCATCAAAGTGGAGGTAATTACAGTTGTCTCTGCGGAGCAAGATCAAAGGAACATCAAAATCTATAATATACATTTAATATAAGCAACCCTTCATTAGAAGAGCGTGTAGAAATATTCATTGGAGGATATTATGGAAAAACTTTTCCTAAAAACCATCCCATTTTCAAATCTAAGAAGTCTGAACTTGAAACGGAACTTAGAGCAAGAGGCTATGATGTACTTAACAAAGACAAAAGTCAGCTGCAGGAAAAACTAACGTCATCACTCAGGAGGATCCAGAAACCACCAGCACTTCTCACAACTACAGATGAAATTTCTGATTTGGTCTCCCAATATACCTTCCTGCGAGACTCTTCATGACGTCACAAACATCCTACAGAATTTGATAACAGAGCCGCCATGTCACATTCAAGATTGATCCACACCAAAAGGAATTTAAAAAAAATTCCAACATCAACTTCTTTTTAAAAATTGCAACATCACCTATTGGCGACAAAAATCAGGTTCTGATGCGCGCCTTTTTGCAGTTAAATTGGCCATTTTACCGAACTTAGACAAAAAGATCAACAAAGACATTTCCGACCTCTGCATGACTTTATCTGAAATAATATATATCTGTAAAAGTGAACACCACCAAAGAACACCCCAAAATCTTTTTAGACGTAATAACTTCTATTTTTGTATTCAGTATCCTCTCGAAAAGTATTACTGGAGTCCCAAAGAAGATGACCGCCCAAAATTTTTCGGCTGCCACTTCCGTAGTATAGTAATACATGCTCACGAAATTTTAAGACTGATATGCCTAAGATCTATTGTTCCTAATCAAAGAGATAATTTGGCGACTTAAAAAGAATCTCATTAAATACCGCCAACAGGCAATGTGGATAAATCAACGACAATGCAGTTTTGAGATTTAATGCAAAAAAGATGGATGAAAATAAAAAGATTACGTAGGACACCAGGAATTAGTAATTAGTCACTAGCCAAACTGCTGACCAACCCTTTTTCAAGCTCATTACCAGCGAAATGCCGATTTCATGTGCGCTGAAAAAGCTCATTAAAATTAAATTTAATGAATAAATTTATCAATAATACCATTTAAATTCCTTTACATTTTGGCTTAGTTTTAGTCATTTTACGTTACATTCGGGTCCAAGTTGGGAAATCGAAAAACATTTAATAACCCAATGGCCAAGTTTTTAAGCCTGTTTTAAGCTAGTTCTTCAAGATATGAAATGACCCGTTTTATGGTTTTGATATTTATGTTAGCAAGCCTAATGGCTTGGATAAAGATCATCGAACGCTGACTATTAAGAATGATGATAATAAAAGAGACAATGAAATTTGCATGACAATGGATAATTCCGAGTTAAAAAGCTTTTACCATAAATCACATTATAAATGATATCCTCTTCAGGATTCAAAGGTCCAGACATTCCAAACCAGAGGTAGTGCTCCTTGACAAAGTAAAACCTTACATTGGGGAAAACATCCCTAAGGGTTTAAGCCGTTACAGCTACTCCTTTAGTGTTTAGTTATCGCCAATTACCCAAGCTCCTTCCTTAAAATCACTAACGTTTAAATGAATTGTTATCCTCTTGGAACATCGGCTTACACCAGTGTGAAATATGAGTTCGAATTGAGTTCGAAAAGCGTTTTAAATGTGAACGTCAGATAGTGGAGCAAAACAGTGGTGTTGGTTATACATGTGGCCAATGCAAGCAAGTTTTAACCCAAACCTGACAACCATCGACAGAAGTGAGTGTCTGCTTCCTTCACTTTGGCTAACCGGAAAACTAGAAAGTATTCACCTGATGATGACGATGGGTTCATGAAGAATCTTTCCTCTCTTATCATCAGAGTGCTCAGATAGATTTGTTTCTATAACACCAGATGCTAGGATGCAGAGAAGCAAGGATAACAAGAACAAGTTCCACAAGAGGACCATGTAATCTTCATCTTTCTTAAATCCAGCAGCCTTTATAGGAAATATCTGCTCATCGAAACCACCAAATGTCTCAGCTCATCTCTGATGCGCAGTATAAAGACTTGTAATGATACATGTGGTAAACAAGGTATTCAAAACTATGTTTGATGAGTGTTACGTGTCTTGCACTTTTAAAACAAACTACTATAGGTGTCCTTCGAACACAATATAACATCTGTAGAACTTAACCACATAATATGAAAAAATTTCTAAAACTAAAATCTTATATTGTGTATTTTTTTTAATTTTTTTTACTTGATAACAATGTTCATTTGTAATAATTGTAAAGATGGGTATATGCCCATGTTTACAGTAGATGTTACGTGGTCTTGTGGACTTCAACTAGAGTTATTTTTCTTCGTCCACTTTTGTGAAATATTTATTTTACCGTTTGTTGTCAGTATTAAAACCAAATAAAAAAAATGGCATACATAATTTAGCAATACAATTTGATAATATCAATTTATCTTACATTTTATGTCATCTTTCGATTAAAATAAGGATAAAAAGAGAATTGCAAAAGAATCACAGCGAACCAGAGTACGATCAGACGAGTAAATATATTGAAGTCCTGTTCATATTATAGGGAAACTACGAGCAATTTCACACACTTGTTATAAATGGCCACCAGTAATAATATCCATCGTTTTTTTATACATACAGGTATATCCTGGCTAAGTTAAAGAGATCCAGAAGCCGAAACAGGAACGTACGACACTTTTTGAAAAATGGAATTTCGGAGATCGTTTCAGCGAAGTGTACATTGAAGCATTTAATAGGAGTTAACTCCAGAAAAGTTTCTACGTAATGTTTTGACTGACCTTTGTCCAATCAGATCGTAGCTTGGCGGAGTTAAGACATTGCCGCTCGTGACTTGAATGAGAGAGAAAGAGAAGAGGAGAGAGAGAGAGAGAGGGAGAGAGTGAACTGAGTAAATTATAAGTGGTGCCGATGAAGGAATAATCATTAGTTATAAACTTGCAAACAAATTAATTAAGGTCTGTATATAAAAACTACCTGAAAAAATTACATGAAAAAATCCTATATTGGAATAACTTTAAAGCGTTTTAAAGAACGATTGTGAAAATTTCTTTGGCCGCGCGCCGTCGACAACATGTACATGGATAAGAATGACGTAGCTAACCAACTTAATTTCTTAGCATGGAGTCCGAGAATACAGACATTAAATATTTTGAAATGCGAACGAATGATCACTTATGAACATGATGAATTTAGATGTAGTGTGAAGGAAAGGCAACGCAGTCGGATGCTTAGTGGAAAAGTAAAACAATGGTGGACAAATTCGTCCTAAGGTAAAGAATGTTTCACACTGAGTAACCATGAAGAAAGTTTTTATACAAAGTACATTTACTACCTATCTTTAATTCCAGGAAGATTCGGCAAACTTTGATATGAATATTTTGACATTACCTCATCCTATTACTGATCTATATATAGACATCGTTGTTCCTTGGTTACACTTCAAAGTTTCATAAAGTTATAAGATAAACTAGACCGTGATTTGTCACTTAATAGGATAACTGTTGTTGATCGATAGTTCGCTCATCTGCGTCATCTATAATGTACTCCATTAACCAGTTAACTCTCTCTCTCTCTTTCTCAAATTAAGTCACGAGCGGTAACGTCTCAACTCCGCCTTCTACGATCTGATTGGACAAAGATCAGTCAAAACATTACGTAACAACTTTTCTGGAGTAAATATGCATATTAAACGCTTTAATGTACTTCGCTGTCACATCTTTTTTAATTGCAGAATTGAGATTTTTTTTTACATGCAGACAAGTGAACATTTCCTTCGCTAATTAAAAACCCGTTGTAGACTTAATATAATGGGATATCAAGATATATATATTTTAACCTAGACACAGTTGTTAGAGATGCCGAAATCAGTGCAGTACTAAATCAGAAAAGATAGAAGCGAGAAAGTGTTAGGCTATGTCAGTCTACTACTTAAATGATCTAGTGTGAGACGGACATAAAACACCTTGCTGCAACCTACTCTGTTAATATTTGAATCAGTTTTTGCTACGAAAAAGATTTGTCCGTAGGAATGATTAACATGCATCAAATATGGAAATACCGTAAGGAAGCGTGCTTAGCTGGATCGAAAAACTTTTTAGTCTATAATGTCAAAATAGATCACAGGTGTTAAAAATGTCAAAGTTATGCTGACGGTATGTTTTGATTGCCTAACTCAGCTGGTTGTAGATACCTGAGCGTGATGATTTGCGAACCATGAGATGTAAAATGTGAGTACCTTAATCAATGGGGTTTACATGGGTATCAGGTTGTGACAAGAGAACATGGCAATTTATTTTTTCATGAAGATATTTCATGGATATCGATGTCAAGCTTGAAACTTGACTATCAAGGTGGAGTGTTGCTATTCTCTCCAAGCAAATGCACACAGGACATTACTGCTGTGTTCTAGCTACATAGTATGTGCACTAAGATGAAGTTACCTCAAGACATTGATATGGACATAAATGTTCCAGAGTAATTACTCCCATCCAAAAAGGCCCATGTAGACCAAATTAGACAAGCAGTTGGACAGTGTCTATTTTAGAAATGTAGAAGTAGGTAGTGTTAACTAGAGTATTAACTTGGGAGGGGGGGGGGGGGGGGGGGGGTTGTGAACCAATGGTGAACACTTTATTTATTATTCGGGCCGATAGGGAAACATAAAAAAGAACAAATTCGTTTGATGCATTATACATCCATTGTCCGTTTCAAACACAAACTGAAATAAAATATGAACTATGTAAGCATACTGAGTTTTTCATTTTGAATATTTTAAATCAAGCCTTTTACTTCAATATTTTATTTATTTACATGACCTCAAATTCCTGATAATAAAGCTACTTAACACTCGGTTTATCCCGAATAAATGCTGAATCCTGGAGCATTCAGCAGACAACACTCATTTGATGAATGTAAGTATGTTTACATATTCACATACTTTGTTGTGTGCTTTAATTACAATTTTTTAGTAGTTATACATTTTTACTTCATTAAAATATGTGTGGAGGTATTAATACACAACATTCAATTTGTGGACGATAGTTTATCATTTGGACAAAAACAAAAGCTAATAACACAATATACCATCTGAAAGTCAAATTGGACTGTGATAATGAAAAAAATCCTATTTTGCAGGCGCCATGGTCATGAAAAGAGGTTAAAACCTCACATATATTTTATAATGAACAAACATTTGATATTCATAATTATATAACTGTTATGAGGAAAATTACCATTTCGGGATATTACGGTCATGCAAAGAGGTAAAACAAACCTGATGATAACAATTACTTGTCTACGATTCTTGGTATCTGAAACACATAAAAAACAAAACATAATATAACTATGTTAGGCGTCTATGTATGGAAATTAGAAATGTTTTCAAAGCCTGATGAAACATACTGCCCTGGATAAATTCGGACAAGTGTCGTTACCTTCAGTGTATTCAAATCTGTTAGCCAACGACTAGAGAGCTAACCGCTTTCATCAAATTGTAGCTTGACACACACTGCCCTAAGTCGAAGGTCTTGTTATAATGGCTTCACTTCTTATTTAATCTCTTGTATCACATGTGTTTATTGGTAAAATTAAACATTAACGCTTTTAGCTTTGGTGTAATAGAAGTTGGATTTTCCCTTGCACCCATCGGTGATGATTCTGTAAATTGTTTAAAATGACTGAAATAGACAGGGGGTTGAGGCAAAGCCCCTAGCCGCTGACAAAATTTAAGATTTAGTAAACCCAAAATGGCCTTGAATAAGTGACAAAATTAGAAGTTACTTTTCATTTTTTAATAGTCATACAGTAATTCACATAATTTTAACCCAATTTGGCCTTTTCAATTTTCTTCTCAAAGGAAGTTTTTCTTGCCCTTTAAGAAGCCACTGTGAGAGTTTCCATTGTCTTCCTTTTTGACACAATCTTCCTTTTTATTTGCAGTTCGCTTCTTTTCTTCTCACTCTTTGTTTCTCTTCAAGTTTCAGGATGTAGTTTCTTCTTTTACTTGATATTTTTTCCTCTTCAACAACTCGCGATAACCAATGCAATTCACAAGCGTTTTTAACACTCTTGTCTACATCTTAAACATCATGGCCTGGCAGGATAAACCGCGCCATGTTAAAAAGGAACCCTCATCATCAATTTGATTTCACTTATAAGGAATATATAGCAGATCAATTTTGTACAGGACGACAGTTATTCAATTTTGCTCCAATTAAGGGTTCTTAATGGCGTATCCTACAAAAACAGAGCTAACAGAAACAAAAAAGGATAATTTTTGTCAATTTAGTAAAAAATAACATTTTCTTTAAAAAAAAATTTCAACATGAAAATTGCAGCTCATATTGCTTTAATCAACAATTTTGTTTCACCATGCATCATACTAAAAGGCATCATTTAATCAATAATGCATTTAATTGATTTTTACTTAAAATAAAGTGAAGTTTGTTTCACCATTTCGAACTACTTTTTTTTTAATACAACACGGCTTTTAATAAAATTGACCGTTGTAAGTCATTCCTACACGGTATGAGCAGGTACGATATAGCGTCAATGATACTTTCAATCCCCTCAATGATATACTTACATTCATGTTATAAAAATATATTCATGCTAAGTCTTCATGTAAAATTTTTTTTTGTTTACAATTACCAAATGCATACTCTTTCAATTATTATTGTTTAACCCCCACCCCAAAAAAATAATCTTTAAAAAAAATCTTTGGACCTCTGTCCAAATCTGTCCCTGTAACGACGCCTCCATCAAGACCATGTATCGCCACCAATGGATTGGTACTAATAATCTAGGTGAAAACAATTTGAAATTGTAAATCAATCAATTACCATTCTCAATTTAAAAAAAATCGGATTTATTTCTTTATAAAAAATAAAAGAAGGGAGGGAGTTATGATGTACATCATGTGCATTTTTTCAAGTTCATCCATTGTGTTTGTACAAAAAAATCATGAATTTATTTACTCACTTGAAATTAACCTCAGGCGGGGTCCACCCCCTGTTTTGTTGGTTTCCCTCTTTTTGATCGCCTCCTTCTTCTTATTAGCAGACTGACCATTATGGAACGCCATAGCTGCCTTATGTGGCTATTTTATATGTAGATGGTGCTTTATTATATTATGCTGTGGTTATTTCATGTGAAGATGGTGCTTTATTATATGAAGATGGTGCTTTATTATATGAAGATGGTGCTTTATTATATGAAGATGGTGCCTTATTATATGAAGGTGGTGCTTTATTATATGAAGATGGTGCTTTATTATATGAAGATGGTGCTTTATTATATGAAGATGGTGCTTTATTATATGAAGATGGTGCTTTTTTATGTGATGGTGCTTTTTAATGTGAAGATGGTCACTCGGAACTTTATTTATGAAGACTGAGTTAAACATTTATTATCTCGAACTTTTGAAACAAAATTGATACAGTTAAAATCCATTTAATACACAATATTGCTAGTTTTTCCTTTTTAGCAAAATAAGTATTTATGTTACGAGATGAACTGTACGACTTAATCTCAACTGAATTGACAAATATGATTAATTGAATAATACAATATTTTGTCAGTATTTCTTGACATTTTACTTTTGCCTTTACCACTTATAAAAGGGCTTTCTTTGAGCTATATCATAGTATAGTAGACCTTTCCCTGGACTTTTTCGACAAGAATGTCGAGAAACCCCCATATGAATCATCTTAAATAATATTTAAAGATAAAATTAATTCAATCAAACTATGTATCAGTAATAGAAATATTTCTCGAAACTTGTATGGATCCAAGCAATATTGAATTCTATAGTCTCGTTCAACCAAACGCTCGGCTGACACCGTAAATCTCCGACAAGCAATTAAGGGAGACTCTCTGCTTGTCGGCGATTTACGGAGACAGCCGAGCGTCGAGTTGAACGAGACTATATTGAACTCTGGCGTAGGAATACATACGACTACAAAAAATATCTAAATTGTTCGTACCATTTAAAATCTGACTATTTTCAAGGTATTTATAAATAAGTTTCCTTGAAAAACAATGCTGTAGCATACATTACATCGAATTTATCAATTATGTTCAAGAGCTAAGTCTTGTCAGCAGCTATGATTTGTGATGAGGTCCAAACACTGTTTCACTTTCGGTTTGTCTGAGTAACTGCATAGGAAAGTTGATTAAAATCAACTCCCAATTAAGAGCGGATCAAAGATCTTATTTGAATCAGATTGCTAGGGCATAACCTTCGCTTAAACACAAATAATTAGTAAATTCAATTTTCTGCTTTTCAGGATAACGTTACTAGGCTTTAATTCTTGTAATATTCCGTTATTATATAGTTGTCACTTTAAACTAGATGTAAGTTCGGTTGGGGTAAAGTCGTACACAGCTAGATCTCCTCGATAGCTTATATACTAATCGTGTGCTAGAAAAAAGAGGAACTAGCAATAGTGTATCAAATGGATTTTGATCGCATCAATTTTTTGTTTTACTTTCAATATTTCGAGATATTACATAAATGGTTAACTCAGTATTCAAAAATAAGAGGGGTTCCGAGTGACCACCTTCACATTAAAAAGCACCATCATATAAAAAAGCACCATCATATAATAAAGCACCATCTTCACATAAAAAAGCACCTTCACATAAAAAAGCATCTTCATATAATAAAGCACCATCTTCATATAATAAAGCTCCACCTTCATATCAAAAAGCACCACCTTCATATAATAAAGCACCACCTTCATATAATAAAGCACCATCTTCATATAATAAAGCACCATCTTCATATGATAAAGCACCATCTTCATATAATAAAGCACCACCTTCATATAATAAAGCACCATCTTCATATAATAAAGCACCACCTTCATATAATAAAGCACCATCTTCATATAATAAAGCACCACCTTCATATAATAAAGCACCATCTTCACATGATATAACCACAGCATAATATAATAAAGCACCATCTTCACATGAAAAAGGCACATAAGGCAGCTATGGCGTTCCATAGACCATCCTGAAACCTCTATTTTGTTTCATCCAGTGTTCTTGTGCAGTTTATTGCAGATAAATTTACTCTAAAAATAGCCTTTTATAAACAAAATACGATGTTATAGATTCACTACACGACCAAAGACATAAATACTGTTAATGTTATTTATATCTCTGACACAACCATAGAGTAAACATGGCAAGCGCACCGGAAGACAAAGTCCAGCAGGTTTAAAATATTCTCTCTAATTCTGTACAATCTATTACATTACACATATCACGCTTTTCTATTTTGACATCGATTTAATGAACTAAACGGCGTCTACAATGTATCTGCAACCATTTTTAGAATTGGTAGGACTAATCATCGGATAATACATGTACGAGATCTAGTTGCGCCAATGTTCCGAGAATTTGGGAATATAACAAATAAGGGAATAGACGTATATGACCTGTCCTAATTTTATTTTCGAAATATTTTTAAGAATTTTGTGTTTTAAATTAATTAAACTTTCCATCAATATGATGTATTTTTAAAAGAATATGCACATAAGTGAGCTATATGTTAACAAATTTCGTATGATATATTTGGCGATAATTTCTACTGATATTCATAAATCTTAATAATCTGCCATTAGCTTAAATACTGAAGTAAACTTACTTATCGGTGATGGCTTCCCACGCCTTTTTCTTCATATCCAAGGTCAAGGATGGCGACAGTTTACCCCCGGATAATATTATTGAATGACGGACACGCGTCAACTAAAATACCCATTTCTCCCTCCGACACACTGGTTTTTCGTGGCTTTTTAATCTGTCATATTATAGCAGACAATAATGGGCTAATCGAAAGAAGCCAATACGCATGCGTAGCATTCGTTGTTAGGATAGTTTTTGTACCATCTTCTGAAGAGTTAAAGACTACGTGTTTCTCTACGTTTACGTGTGTAGTTACGACCTTAAGGTCAAGGTCTAGTAAATGATCCCAGACTGTCTTTTTGGTGCTAGAACCATTATGACGTCATAATTTATTTGATGAATCTTTTCCCATATTTTACGGCTTTAAAGGAATTATGTAGAAAATAAAACAATATTTTTACATTCTATATTTAATCACGGGAAAAGTAATCCCGGTACCTATATTTAATTTGACATCATTTTAAAGAGGAGGTCAAGAGCTTGTTAGATGCCGTTTTTGGAGAGACTGTAGGCATTCTAGATATATTTTATTAGTAAAAAAGGGACAAAACTCCAAGATTTGCTACTTTTATCCTTCATATTTCATAGAAAATGGTTGTTTAAAACATGATTTTTCATTGTGTCTACCAAACATTTAAGCCCCGGTACAGCCTTTGAAACAAAGATATTGTTATGAAGCATCATTAAAAGAATTTATATCTTTCATTTACTAGATCTTGACCTTAAGTAAAACACAATCTACGCACACATACATTCGAACGGTAAGTGTAAGTTGACGTCTACGACAAAATTTACGACCTTTAGTAAAACTCAACCCAGGGATGTGGAAATACTTGTTTGCGTTATTTTTGCTCAGACACCGTTAGTGGACAAATTAAATCTCAGATGATGCATGATGGTAATGGTGGGTTTCGGCAGTGCTCTTGGGCTAATAGCACATAGGTAACCGTTAAGCCGTCTCTATCTTTTAGCATTATAAGGTAACCTGAGTCACTGTTGACATTATGCAATTGGTTCGTCCATCGATGTGTGTCGTCCTTTAACAATTTAACATTCCTCTAAAAAAAACTACAAGGCATATTGTTACTTTTTTTTACTCTGAAGTATCTCTACGGTTACAGAAATCTAATTTTTAAAAGTTATGACTTTACTACTCCTCTGTGCCTCATCGGGGGGGGGGGGGGGGGGGGGGGCACAATAAGCAAAAAAGGCCAAATTTGCATTTGCATTTCTTACCTGAACTCAAATGTTGTATATGTATATGGCATAAATTAATCCAAAAATATCAAGTATAGTCCATATATCGGTTATTTTTCGTGTATGTCAACAACGAAAGTTGAATTTGTCCGCCATGTTTACTGACCTTGACCGGTTTTATTTTTGGACAGCCAATGAGAATTTAGGAGCGGATCTTGAACTTAATATAGGAAATTCCCCTATTTTAAACATAATTAACGCGGTAAATATTAATTTTCCATTATATACCATTTCTTTAAATGATGTTTTAGTGATATAACGAGGTAAGATCGATTATTTAGACTGACATTCACGTTATCAAGCCCATCAAAACTCCAAGCGTACATCCCATAAAATCACGCTAGAACTGTCATGACTGCTGAAAAAGATGACTGGTAAACATGCTGATGTGTTTTATCTGGTTTTGGTTTATATACGGTTAATTTGTTAAACCTGAATTAAAAAATCATTTTATCTAAAGGAAGTCAATAATATAAAATCGATCTTTTCAGACCGAAGTCAGCCGCATTAAAAAATTAATTTTGCACCATTACGGAGATCCTGTGGAATTGTAGCCCTCTCCAGTAAACATCAGATATAAAAAATTGGAGAGGGCTACATTATTGCAGCTAAGCTACATTGTGTTGAAATGCAATAATAGCCGAGTAACTAGACACGATCTCGTTGCGAGCAACGAATGGGTCTTCCGTCCGATTTTTGAATAGATAAGATTAAACTTATCACTTCAAAGATAAAATCGTAGATCTAAGCGAAAAATAGTAAAAAAAACAAAATTGCGGCAATCGGGGCTTGAACCCGGGTCACCTGGGCCATGTCCACGACTCTATCGACTGAGCTACTCAGACTCTCGCTTCAGAATTTTGACGCTTAATTTCTCGAGGATGCCTGAATTACCTGAAAGCACCTTGTTGCGAGCAACAAGTGGGTCTTTCGTTTGATTTTGAATTGATAGGGTTCAATTAAACTGTTGACATTTGGAACGATTTACTATCATATTAACTTCCTTTTAAACTAATTTTTCAACCTACACTTCGAAATGCAGATTTCCGGAAAACGTCATTTCTAAACGTCAATATCTCCGCAATGCGTTGTCCGATTTTAAAACGGTTTTTAGTTTTGTATTCAGTACAAAAATGTCAACAAAACGCATATGCTTTTATATTCCAAAAATCAAAATATTAGAGTCACTTCCGGTGACGACCGGAAGTGACGGACGACCTGCTCATATTAAAATTTGATAAGTTAAAAACATATTCTGATGGGAAAAATTGTACACTGTTTGATTTAAAAAAATTTTAAAACACAATTTTCCAAAAATGCTGTTTGAGCGGACCGGAAGTGACGGACGATCGTAGTTTTACCTGATCGGCCCTAGAAATTCAAAAATCTATCATTCCGGAAACTTTTTATTTTCTATCTTTAATCGTTTTTGCGAAAAAGGGAGGACAAGATCACTTTTTACAAAAAGGAAAACGAACATAACGGCCGACCGGAAGTGACGTCATCAACAAAAATGTACATGATAAAAGACCTTGACATTTTGTATTATTCGTGAAATTTTAATAAAAATCCATTGAAGCATATTTGAGATATTAGAGTTTTAAGAAAAATGTTAAGAAAAAAAAGAATAATAATAGTGAAAAATAGAGAAAAAGAAACCTAACAAAAACAATAGGGTCTTCCGTTGGAAACGGAAGACCCTAATTACGGCATTACAGGCGGGGGAATTCCCCGCCTCCCGGGTCTTAGAGACAACCTAAACTATTTTTTGTTTTCAATATATCCCCCATAATAGGTTCCTTCTCTTTACTTTGATTCCACAGTAATCATCGGTTAATTTATCAAAATATTTTTATTAAGTATGATCTGTAAATAACTTGTAAGCAATGCATACATACGTTGTAATTTTGGCACCAGATCAGATGAAATCTATCTTCATCAAATCTCCTAATTAAAGATCCTCACCATCTAATATCCATTCTATCTTTGATTCTTATAGTGCTAAAAAGACACCCATATATTGAAGACCAAACCAAAAGCACACTATTACCGAAGTGCATCATATAGTCCAATTCATACTGAGCAAAAGTCCTGTGATGAAATCTTTTGGAGTTGAATTTATTCCTTCGAAATGTGTTTTGTCCTATTATAGGGCAAACAAAATACACAACGGAATCGGATTTATGATGTCAAATAACAAAGTAATAAACCTCTAAACTACAAAGGCTACTGTGAGAAATGTATGGGGTTTTCGCTAAAGATGGCGGCCAAAGGACATAACATTTGTAAAGTGTGGATTAGTCGATAATGACGTCATGATCAGATGAGTACATTCGATGATGATAAAACACACAACAACATGATAAAATATTTGTGCATCACATTATTAAAAAAGCAATTTGCTTAACGACAAAAAATGCAAACTACGTCATGACAAATACACACCACGTCTTGATAAAAGCATATCAAATACTGATATTTGCATATCACATAATGATACTAGTATAGCACACTGCATAATGATTAAAGCACACCACATAATTAAAGAAACACACTACATAACGATAAAAGCACACCACATAATCATTTTGGAGAGGGTTTATATAGGTTTTGCCTGTTGCCTAATTGATTTGCCTGTTGATTACTCAATAAAATGTTTTAAGCTACACCACAAAATGATAAAAGCACGTCAATTTATGACTAAACTACATCAAATTATGGTAAAAACCTGGGAGCTACAGTGCCTCCAATAGTAAAAAACTGCAATTTATGGCGCACAAAAAATTGCGTTAGTTTTGGATTGCAGTTTTTGGGAGTTGATTTTAATCAACTCTCCTATGCAGTTACTCTGGCAAACCGAAAGCGAAACAGTGTTTGGACCTATGCACAAATCATCACCGCTGACAAGACTAAGTTCTTGAAAATAATAGAAAAACAAAAGGCCCATGGGCCACATCGCTCACCTGAGGAACAATAGGAATGATAAAATCAGCTCAATGGAGTCATAATACAAACTATCTGGACAATGTACAATAATACATGTAGATCTTGTATAAATAAAATCCATTTTCCCCTGGATATTCTTATGTTTATAATCATTAGTCCCTTTTCTAACAGGATGATTTTATAGTCATATCATATGTTGAGTATTGCAGTTCTCAAAAAGATCCCTAACAATAGTTTATATATGGGATATAAACGTACATCAAACTCTGAACCTTCTCGTGAGGCCAAAGAATTGTCCTGGGGCCAAAGTCTTAACAATTATAAAGAATCATCTGGCTGATTAGTTTCTGAGGAGATTTTTAAAGATTTACCCTATATATTCCTTTTTTAATCTTTGACCCCCCCCCCCAATGTGGCCCCACCCTACCCCTGGGGATCATTATTTTCACAACTTTGAATCTACACTACCTGAGGATGCTTTCACACAAGTTTCAGCTTTCCTGGCTGATTAGTTTCTGAGAAGAAGATATTTAAAGATTTACTCTGTTTATTCCTATGTAAAACATCGACCTCCCATTGTGGCCCAAACCTACCCCCCAGGGGTCATGATTTTCACAAATTTGAATCTACACTACCTGAGGATGCTTCCACACAAGTTTAAGCTTTCCTGGCTAATTAGTTTCTGAGAAGAAGATTTTTAAAGATTTACTCTATATAATCATATGTTAAACTTCGACCCCCATTGTGGGCCCAACCTACCCCCAGGGGTTATTATTTTCACAACTTTGAATCTACACTACCTGAGGATGCTTCCACACAAGTTCCAGCTTTGCCGGCGGATTAGTTTCTGAGAAGAAGATTTTTAAAGATTTACTGTATATATTCCTATGTTAAACTTCGATCCCCCATTGTGGCCTCACCCTACCCCCGGGGGTCATGATTTTCACAAATTTGAATCTACTCTACCTGAGGATGCTTCCACTCAAGTGTTAGCTTTCCTGGCCGATTAGTTTCTGAGAAGATTTTTAAAGATTTACTTTTTATATTCATATGTTAAACTTCGACCCCCCATTGTGGCCCCACCCTACCCCCGGGGGTCATGATTTTTTTTACAAATTTGAATCTACACTACCTGAGGATGCTTCCAGACAAATTTCAGCTTTTCTGGCCGATTAGTTTCTGAGATTTTAAAAGATTTACTCTATATATTCATTTGTTAAACTTCGACCCCCCATTGTGGCCCCACCCTCAGGTGAGCTAAAAAAGTTAAGTTTACAATTCAATAAGTTGGTTTCTGGAAGAACAGACTTTGAAAATTTTCGTAATAAATATTGACATCTTTTTTTACTTTTTTAATCTTTAGCTTTTAAGATCTGTGTACAAACATAGAATTGTGAGCAAATCTCTGTATCTTGCTTATAATTCGAAGCTTAACACTCAAATATGGTTAGTAAATGGAAATTGTAAATAATTAAACACAAGAAACATGCACTACATGTATAACAAATAAAGAACACAATTTATTTTTTTCGAAATGAATCATATATATACATGTATATACCTACATATTTCCGTCAGCGATATCAAACTCTATTTAAACTGAATAAACTCGAGAAAATGCCGAGCATCTCAACAAAACCTATTGCATTAATCTACCATTACGCAAAAGATAATGCCGAATTACCGATATAATGAATTGTATTTCAGTACACCTACATCAGATTTTGCTTAATTTACGCAGGTAAACAGTTAACGTAACTGTTTGATTTACCGAAGTCTCTGTTTGATTTGATACGTAAAAATCACAAAATGCAGACGATAGTTTCCAGGTTACAAAGCATAAATAATGAAACCGAAACGAAAATCAGAACAAGCTAACACCAACGTCATGTGTGAAAACTGTCAACGCATTGAAATATTTAGCCTCAATTTACTTCACAAAATCGGCACCAATATATTTTTCTTGTTTTAGAATTTCCCTTCATACGCGAGCTGTTGCACAACAAGCAAATTCATCATAGTCAGATCGACCCTTTTTGGTATAATGTCATGGCTGCTTTAAACAAAGAACCTCGTTTTAGAAGTATGGAATACGAGTCTTGGTAAAATGGGTATGCAAAACCGGGCCGTGGCAAAATAAAAGCCGGGGCAGATCGGCAATCGTCAATTCCAAATACGCATTATTTTGCAGCAATATTTACAGCGAATACAAATATACTAGTCCATCAAATATCCTGAAATTTTAATGAAATTGGCAGATTAATAACTGCCAATCTTTTGTTTTGCCCAGGCCAAGTCTTGCCTACCCATTTTACCGGATGCCGAGCCCGAAGCTATTAAACTGATTGAAACACGCCTTTCCTTTATTATTATTTTCGAAATAACTCTGATTTGAAATAGAATTACCCCTTAATTTTTGCAATTTATATTTTCCTTCCCATAAGGATAATTTATGCTAAACTACGTTGAATTTGCCTCGGTAGTTCTTGAGAAGAAGATTTTTAAAAATGCACCCCCCCCTTTTTCTACAGTTTCAAGGTTTTCTCCGCTTTGAATACAGATCGGACTTTTATTTTTGCAATTTATATTCGCCCTCCCATAAGGATGCTTTGTGCCAAATTTGGTTGAAATTGGATAAGCAGTTTTAGAGAAGAAGTTCAAAATGTAAAAAAGTTTACAGACGGACAAAATGTGATCAGAATAGCTCACTTGAGCTTTCAGCTCAGGTGAGCTAAAAATCGATGTAATGTATGCTGAAGCATTGTATTTCAAGGAAACTTATCTATAAACAATGTGAAAATAGTCAAATTTTATATACTACGTAAATCTGCGACAAGCAGAGAGGGGGCTCTCTTGCTTGTCGGATATTAACGTAGACATCCGAGCGTCTAGTTAAACGAGACTAGAGTTCGATATCAATAGTGCTAGGATTCATACAATTTTTAGAATTGATTCGATAACTAATACATACTAGTAGTTGAAATCTATTTTTTAAATATTACACAACATGATTCATATGGGGTTTCTCGAAATTCGTGTCGGATAAGTATAAAAATTCATATTATAAAAAGTGCGTAATTCAAATACAAACTAGAAACTAATTGCCATGTAAGATAAATTGATTTTAAAATAAATGATAATCGATAAAATCAACTCCCGTCAGTACTTCATTACTTTGATTTACTATAAGAAGCACTGTAGCTCCCAGGTCGTCCATCTTTTTCAGACCGGGAACTACAGACCTGCAGCTAGGTCTGGCTTTAGTCAAATTGGTGTGATATGCCAAAGAACTACTATCATCTTTTATGACATTTACGAGAAATACAGGAAAATCCGCCATTTAGTTTATAATCCTTTTTTTTCTCTACTATCTTAATATCTGGATTGTAAATTAAAGTAAGAACAATGTAATATATTTGAACGGGAAACAGAAAACTTTAAAATCTACCAAAATACACTTATTTGCGGATGTGTTTTGACTAGTCAGACAAAAAAAAAATACCGAAGAATAGTTTCCTGCACTATAAAAAGTTACCCACGCTTTGAAAGGAAGTGCTTTTAAAGCATGTTACAGCTCACTCGAGGATATCCCGTAAGGCTAACCCTCAACCCTGAAAAGAACTCTAAAGCTGTTTGGTACGATTCAAGATTGAAAAAACCTGAAACATTTGTTAAAGCATCCTCATGTAGTGTAGATTCAAGTTTGTTCATATCATGATTCCCGGTGTAGGGTGTGGCCACAAGGGGATGGGTGATTTTTTACATAGGAATATAAAGAAGAAAATCTTAAAAAATCTTCTCAAAAACCAATCAGTTATAAAAGCAGTAACTTGTTTGAAAATATCCTCAGGTTGTGAAGATTTAAGTTTGTTCAACTCATGTTCCCCAGGGGCACAATTGAGGTTCAAATATTTATAGGAATCAAAAGAAAAAAAATCTCTAGAAATTTTCCTTTAAAAAACCAATTGGTCAGAAGAGTTGTAAATTTTGTAAAAGCAACCTCTGATAGTGTAGATTCAAGTTTGTTCAAAATCATGATTGTCGGAGGAAGGTTTGAACCACATTCGGAAATCAAATTTTTATTCAGGATATTTTTTTAAAATTTTTTTTAAAAATTCCTTGAAAAAAAACCTCTTATGTTATAATTTATGGTATTACATGTATTTATATGCAAGAACTTAATTTGATGTATTGCTAATTCTAAATTGAGAATGCCCACAGGACAATTGTTGGTCCATACAACGGGTTCAAATGTTGATGAAGGTTTATTTATATAAACAGTTGTAACAGTTTAAGATCTTCTTAAGAACTGCAATGCCCAAAATGTGATATAAAATCATATTGTTAGAAAAGGGGCTTGATCTTTAACAGAAGAATATCGTGGGAAAAAATAAAAAAAATTATTCTACTAAATTACCAAGATATTTTTTCTCCATTAAGATGATTTTGTTTTGGCAGTTTTTGCTAAGGTGAGCGATGTGGCCCACAAGCATCTTGCTTTTGTTATAGTTCGGCGAAATGATTTCATTTTTCTGTGTAGGTTCATAATGATGCCCCACAGATAGAATATGAATATTTATTTAAATTTTAATCAACAGGTATTTAAGTAATTAAATTAAAATATGACTCTTATTTACAATTCTTAAATTAATCATAATAAACATAAACTTTTATTTTAACTATAATATATAAATTATGGCCTCGATTTTTTATTCCGGTAAATCGGTTAAAAGGTGTAAAGGTTTTTTGGTATAATAAACATTGTAGCTTACCTAACAATGCCATTTTGGACTGTGATTTCCTGTTATACTCTGTCCCGAGTTTTTGCTTCCACCATTTTTTGCTTGATATTTCGATAATCATTAATACCTTTGTGCTAAAACTAAGTTCATCCACTATGGAAAATGTCCAGATTTTTATGCCCCCCTTCGAAGAAGGGAGGGCATATTGATTTGCTTCTGTCGGTCGGTCGGTCCACCAACAGTTTCCGTTCACTTTCTTCGCAAAGGATGCATATATTGAAATGAAATTTAGTATATAGGTTTATCATATTAATATCTAGGTCAAGGTCGATTTAAGGTGCGATCAATCCACTTTTGACAGAGTTATGCCCCTTGGACGTAGAAAATTTCCAATCACTTGCAGTTTCCGTCCATTTTCTTTGCATAGGATGCACATATTGAAATGAAATTGAGTATACAGGTTTATCATAATAATATTTAGGTCAAATTTAATTTTTGGTACGGTTCAAGCATTTTTTGACTGAGTTATGTGCCTTGGAATTAGAAAAAATTCAATTATTGTAGTTTCCGTTCATTTTCTTCGCAGTTCTCTCCAAGTGAGGGGGGCACAAGTGTTCAACAAACATTACTTGTTTGTTTTGAAACGCCCCCTCTACCGCTTCAAGTTTCAATACACATCCGAAAAAAGAAAGTCTACGGGAATTTTGACTTGCATCAGCCATTAATAAGCCTGTGTGTTAACGTTGAAAATGCGCGAGGTATCCCGAGTACTTCCGAATGGAGAAAAGATGTAAACATTTCCCATCATAAATCTCCGTAAGGAATTTGTTTTCGTTACTGTGAACTTTTATGAGTGAAAAATGATAATTGTTCAATGAAGATATCTTGGACATATTCCCTTTTATCGATTTTAACTGTAGTTCTTTCACAGGTATGTGTATTTTCATTAAAAATTATCAAAAAGTGATAAAAGCGATAACTTGGGATTGACTACAGTAATAATTAATTTAGCATTAGCAAGACAAAACTAAGTTCTAAAAATCCGGAATTTGAACCGGAATAAAATTGAACTTTGTCCCAAATTATCCGTATGTGTATCGTAAATGTAAGTCACTTAAATTTATTACTATTTCCGGTTGTAATTTTTAAGCACATCTTGCTTGTTCAAATGACATTAGAGGAGACATTTTATTTTTTAAGTATTATTACATGTAATTAATATAAGATATAAAAACAGTTTTTTAGGTTACTTTTTACTTAAACAGGTTTATCTTTCTTTTGCTTTGTTCTTTTGTAAAACTACAATGTGTTTTTCTCATTATAGGATTCTTGAATTGATATGCAAATGAACACAGTAAGTCAGTTTAGTTCCTGTTTGTTCTTTATATTTATTTCACATAGGGCACGTCATACAATTAAGCAGCATTTGGAATATCATTATCAATATGCAAATACATAGGAAGTTTATGTCATAGTCATTGAACATTAAGTTTATTTGTACATTGGTGTCTTGCTTGTAACAGGTTTTGTTTTGCTACAATCACTATATAATTCGTCTGCCATACAAGATTTTTCTCATTGTCTATAAAACTAATTTTCCCAATATTAACAATTCATAAAGCACTACGAAAAGTTATCATTGCTCTTGTTAATTAAACAACTAAAACCGACGTGTTGTAAGTATTTCCGTATTTCTGAAATAAATGTTTTACAGTTTTTTTCACGTTGAATCCGGTATATGAAAACATGCGAACTCATTATGTTGTCAAAAGGAAACGCTTGATCGAGCCATTAATTGTTGCTCTACGTCACGTTCGGGAATATTTTCAGGATCACCATTGATAATGGACTTCAAGCATTGACCTTTGTACGCTGTTCAGCAAAGACTCTCATATTCTGTATGTGCATGCTTGAACATTTCAGCGTCCACGAGAGCTTGTTAAACAGTGAAAACATGCATAAAACACGCTGTCCTTAAAGTTATATTCTTTTAGTAATGTTTATGCATCTTCTGCAGGCCAATAACACTATCCAAAGTATATTTCCAAAGTATATTAATCTACTGTACTTTTGATAGTGACTTATGTTTTTCAACATTAAATAGTCTGTTACTGTAATGAGAATATTTAATGTACAAGGAAGCAAGCTCAAGAATAACTTAAAAACATTTTAACAAGAGCTTGGACTTTGGGTACTTTTGTCAAACAGCAAAGTGGTGTAGGCCTGTCAAATGTATTTCACTGCTGGCCATTGAGTTAAGACTACATAATCTGTATAAATTTCACTCAAAACCAGCGCTGTTTTGATGCAAAAATTAGCTAGATAGTAAGGACAACCCGAAGGTCCAAGGTCTTGTTAAAACGGTTCTATCTGATACTATCGCTATAACATCGATTTCAAGACCTTAACATACTAGAAAGTTTTAAGTCCAAAATGTACTTTTGCATATTGACTACATTTGGAGA
Organism: Magallana gigas; assembly: GCF_963853765.1. Classification (NCBI taxonomy): domain Eukaryota; kingdom Metazoa; phylum Mollusca; class Bivalvia; order Ostreida; family Ostreidae; genus Magallana; species Magallana gigas. The sequence continues at coordinate 32,170,548 of NC_088858.1, read as the reverse complement.
TACATTAATTTAAAGTATGTAAACAGGAAAAAAATATCACAAGTGTCACTTAAGCAAGTTTCACAGAGGAAAAGTAGGTAATAATCTAAATATGTAATAATTAAAGTTGGTGAAAAAATCATCCTTTAGTGAAATGTTGGACTGAGCTTATTCCAATTACATGGTGCTGTCTATATATCATTAGATTAGAGGAATTTCGTCAGTGGAATTCTTTTTCCGGGAGGACGGATTGACTTCCTCAGGTCAAATCCCGATTTAAACAAATATATATATATATATATATTCAATAAATCCTTTTTTTTGGTACCGGGGATGAATAAACACAAAAATAAGCCCTATGTTTGAGCATTGGACCTATTTTGTGTTTATATAAATATATATATATATATATATATATATATAGAGAGAGAGAGAGAGAGAGAGAGAGAGAGAAGGGTGCAATTAATGTAAATATATTTTGTCATCAGCAAATTCCATGAATAAACTTGCCTGTTTTCAAGTGACCCGCTTATATTTATATTTAATGTGTTGATAGCAATAGTTCTGTATATGTCTATGAGCTTTTTAACTGTCGACCAATAAACAAGTGAGCCATTTATATATCTTTATATTAACAGTTTCGTACATGCCTATGAGCTGTATAGCTGTTGACCAATAAACAATACAACTGACCAATCCACACTTTACCAAAAGACCATTACGTAGACCTGATCATTAATCTCTCTACTTTGACCACAGCACTGACACTGATTAAAAATTAATTTTTAAAGCTGAAAAATGTGTATCTCAAAGATGTCCTAAAATATATGAAATTACCAACATAGGAATATTTCTATTTCTTTTATTAATCTATTTGTTTTACGTTAAAATCGGCTAACCCCCTCTCAAACACCTAAACATCAAACATATTGCTGTAAGAAACTGAATGCCTAAATTGCCAGGAAATAAAAAAAACTCAAAAGGAAAAAATTCCTTTCGTCAAAAAATTATTAATTCCTTTTTATAACGTTGTTAAAACACATGAAGTTCTGTTTCAATGTCTATTTAGAAACGTTATTTTGTTAATTTTTTAAATTAGAAACTTTTTCAAAAGAACTGCACACGAATTTGAATTAGTTCTCGTTGATGTTGTCCGTTCAACAATTGTTTTCAACTTTTACTGCTAACTGTTTTGGCTGTTTCAGGCAAGTCTGAACACTTCCATTCTCCGACTTATGCATATACAAGTTCAACAATTGTTTTCAACTTTTGCTAGTGTATCACCAGAGAACAGCTGCTAACTGTTTTGGCTGTTTCAGGCAAGTCTGAACACTTCCATTCTCCGACTTATGCATATACAAGTACTTTTACATAAGTTATATTCTGCTGTTTTGCAATGATATTATTTTTAGTTTATAAAGCAAAGAAAAAGAATGAAATCAATCAAGGAACGATATTTCTTTATTGTTACCTAATAGCTCTGGCATCCTACTGGTTTTTATACATTCTTAAATGGTAAATCTATTTTTTTTAAATAAAAATTATAGACACTGCCTTCGGACACAACAATACTTAAGTCATGTTATCCATCGGATATATTTTAATATACAAGAAAAAAAAAATATTTCAATTTCCTTTTCAGGAAAGTCGAGATTAAATATGTGCTGTGACCTATATGATGGTAATTGTAGTCACTATTTTTTTTAAAACCTGCCTTAATGAATTTCAACAATCCTAATACATGTATGTATTATAATTTTACTATGAACAAAAAAACTACATTGATGAATTCTAAAACTGAACATCAAGTTTTATCTGTATTTCACTGATATTACTAAATGTTTTCAAAATATTAATAATAATAAAAGAAATCGAAACGGGACTAGTCAACCTTGCAGATCATAAATCAAAAAGTTGCTTTTTCATTAGTCTAGTGGTTAATCACCACATGTATTATGTCAATTCAAAGATTCTGATAAACCCATCCAAACACGCCAGCCATAGATACCCATCCGTATCGAACACCGCTGCAAACACTGTCTCATTATACAGATCCGAACAGGAAAACATGTCCTTTACATTGCCATTCGGTTCCAATATACAGACATTTGGCTTGCCTTTCGAAAAGATATAAATGTTTCCTTTTGTATCACAGCAAACGGAATGCCTGTTGCGGATGGGGAAATCTTTGGATGATTTGAATGAGAAACGTGTTCTTCCAGAAGAGTCGATGACGGTGATTGAACGATTAGCAAAGTCAGAGACAACATAATCGTGGTTTACATTCACACACACTCGAAGAGGGTATCCAAACATGGAGTCTAATACATCTTCGGTTTGGGGCTTGGGACCGCGAATACGATACTTCTTCAGGGGATTACATGCTTTGACTGTCAGATCATTGGCGACTCGGTTGTTGTTTCTGCAGACTAGAATTGACTCGCTTAGTTCCATATATGCAATTCCACGAGGGTATTGAGTCATATCTAAAAATGTTTTTACCTGCAAAAAATTAAACCAATGCAATTAAATAAAGTAAAAACTTATCCCCTCTCCTAAAATGAAAAACAATTACAAACATTCGACATATACTTACATGTCGGTTTCGGTCAAAAACTCGAACTTGTTTTAAATCCGGACAAGACATAAACACATTTCCATACTTGTCGGTTGTAAGGGAGTCTACTGGACACCCAACGTTCACAAAATCTAATAAATTTCCGTCTCTATCATATAAAAGTATGCACTCAGAACGATCAGCTGCCACCCAACAATGACCATTGTCATATTTTGCAATAGAAGAAACATTGGCGCATCCTGCTGGCACACAGAAAAAGGAGTTTAACGTAAGTGGTCCTTCACTGTTTCTTTTTACAGTTGAAATCACGGCTGATCGAATTTCTTTATATTTAGAACTCATAATTTCTTTCATACCACGTATAGCCTGAGGACATTTTCTGTTTTGAGGTTTTGATTTACTTTGATTCATTTTAAAAGTTTGGGGTTTGTCGATTTCTGTATCACTGACAGAAAGAAAAATCCGGTTTGGAAACACGGATAACATCATATCTTTAAAAGACTTTTTTCCTGATGAGGGCTTGTGAGATTCGCTACTCGAAGAAAATGAAACACATTCGTATTCCGCAGAAAACTCCAAACCTTCGGCTGCTAGAAGATTGTCGTACCTCTGATTCATGAGGGAATATCGTTCCCAAGTACCAATAGATCCTGGACAGCTACCTCTTTTGTTTTCCAATCTTGTGGAACTTGTATCGATACACCCGTCCAGTTTTTCTTCTTCTAGAAAGTTAAAAGTTTTTCTGCTGGGTTTTGGCAAAGGTGGAGGAGGTGTATCATATATCATGTAATCCTCATCTCCATTGTCTGTGTCCTCTATTTTGATTTTTGGAGCCTTTGCTGGTATGTCGTTTTCACCATCAAATGTTGGTAAAACCAGTTTCTCTAGTTCGTCAACACTAATATTTTGGCGAGGTGATCTTGGTTTCGATCGAATTTTGACCTGTTCTGTGTCATCATCATCGTCCGAAATAAATATACTGTTCTGTGAGAAATACTTGTTAATGCTCTTCTTTTCATTAAATTGTTCCGGACTTAGTCCTCCACGGGGAATGTATACGTCGTTTTCCTCCAAGTTCGACGCCGTATCTGAATCCGTGTTTTTGTCAGCCTCTAGGTAATCATCATCGTTCACGTCGAATTTAAAGATACTGTTTGGAGGGAAATATTGGTTTATATCATTCTCCATTATTAATTTTGTCAAACTTATAGACAAACGCTAGAAGTAAATTCATGTCATGCTAGTTTGACACGCATCATTTTCATGCACATGATTATAAGAGAAAACTTCCCTATTGTTGAAGGGATTTGGCTTGCGGAAATTGGTTCATCACGTTGCTATTGAACAGGCAGACATTACAATAGGAAACAGCATATTTTAACAAACTTCTTCATCACACTTGGTGTAAGTGTTAAAGATATTTAGCCCTTAACTGTGTTAATTTCTTAAATTTCACGTGTTTTGTCCTTCGTTACGATATAATGCACTTAAAGAGTCTGACGCAAACTACAATATTTATATATATTTCATAACATAATCTGAAAGAAATAATAGATTGAATCTTTGTATAATACAAGATTAAGATAATAGAGGATAAGTTTTCCAAATACATGTATATCATTTCCTTGTGAAAATGTTTCTGGCATTCAAAAATTTTCAAGGTTACAAGGCGGAAAGTTTACTTATTTTATTATTAAAAATAGCTTAAGCTTTTTTTTTAATTCTCAGAAGTTAATCTTTATGGTATATGTTTTAACATTACTTAAATGTTTATGGAAATTGTAGTCTTTGTTTTAAAGTTGCTACATGTATTATTTTGCATATTTAAATATAATTTGGTGTTAAAGGAACATATCGGTAGTCACGATTTTAGCTGAAATTTGTCAAAAATCATTTTTCCATTATGGAAGTTTGCGATGAAAATTTTGATGTTAACAATTAAAAACTTGAAGCTAAATTTGCGACCATGCTTTTTTTTAATGCTGTTTGAAATGTTTTATAATGTCCTAAATTTCATCTTTAAACTTTAATTACTTCATTATAGCCCCCGCAAACGAAGTTTGGGGGGTATAAAGTAATCACCTTGTCCGTCCGTCCGCTTGTCTGTTCAATTCGTGTCCGGTCCATATCTTTCTTATGGAGAAACATTGGAAGTTTTTACTTCACACAAAGTTTGCTTATGACCTAAGGGTGTGTCATGACCTTGAAACAAGGTCATTCTGGCAAGGTCAATGTCACTGACAGAAAAAGTGCAAAATTCGTGTCCGGTTCATATCATTCTTCTGGGAAACATTGGAAGTTCCTCACACAAAGTTTCCTTATGACCTAAGGGTGTGTCATGACCTTGACCCAATTTAATTCGGGCAAAGAAAAGGTCACCGGCAGAAAAAGTGCAAAATTCATGTCTGGTCCATATCTTTCTTATGGAGAAACATTGGATGTTCTTACTTCACATAAAGATTGCTTATGACCTAAGGGTGTGTCATGACCTTGACCCAAGGTCATTTGGGCAATGCCAAGGTCACTGGCAGAAAAGTGGAAACTTCATGTCCAGTCGATATCTTTCTAATCGACAAATATTAGAAGTTCTTAATTCACATCAAGATTGCTTATAACCTGAGGGTGTGCCATGACCTTAACCCAAGGTCAATTGAGGAAGTTCAAGGTAATTGTTTACAAAAAAGTCGGGCTCAGTATACTAAAAATTCAAAATGTTTTTATTAAATGGCTGCTCTGTTTGATTCGAGTCATGTTTGTTAACATAAGGATACAAAAGTCCTCATGCATTAACAGTGAACTTGAACTAAAATGGAATTTAAAGAATAGAAATTGGTTTGTGTATTCATATTCGCATTTACAGTTTTTTTTTTTAAATAGAGCAGTTGTTATTTATAGAAAATGGACGTGAAAAAGATTCATCCAATATTTTCTATAATAGAAAAAATACATAAGTTATACATGTAATTCTTTCTTAGCGGGGGATATCAATTGTGAGCTTGCTCACAGTACTTCCAGATTATTTTAAAGTTTTACAAATTTTTCTTTGTTATAAGATACAAGAACATCATCAGTTGTCAACCATATCTTGGTTTAAGAGTTTTCAGCGAACAGCTATTGAAGCAGTTACTTTTTTTTAAAAACATGACGTTTTTCAAAATGCAAAAAAAAAATCACTGATGATAATGAAAAACGAAATAGCGTATGTTAAATAAAACATCAAACTCAAATAAAAAAAAATTCACGATTATAAATTATTTCGTTTTATGGATTTTTGAGATGGTTGACGGTTTGTTATGTCATTTTTTCATCTGTCATGTTTGTTGAAACTGATTTAAAGTATGTTTATGCATTGTAATAGCAGGTACATGTGCACATTGGCTTTTGGTTTCCCTCTATTTTGTTGTGATTACGTATGTTGGTTACGTAATGTAACGTAAATAAAAATATCCACTCGGCAGTTTTAAAATTTAGAATTTATTAAAGTCCAAAATCACAATTAAAGAAATATCATTTTAAAAAGAAATCCAAAGTGAGAGTGTAAAATAATTATCAATCCCGCATGTCTCATCTTTGACAACTCCTCTCCTTTTTCTATAAAGGGCAAATGAAATAACTCCAATATGGAACCAAAATTTGGGGAACGCTCAAAGACATAAATTCTCAGAACAGGATACAGGAGGGAATTACCATAATAAATTCAAAGACACGCCAGTCTAAGATCTGACCATCAATCAAATAAACGACAAGAATAGAATTCCTGGGTCCCCCGCCGGTCAAGCAGTATACTAGTATCGAGTCTATCGACCAAGGCTGATTTTCGAACTTGACCAACGTATTAGTGGTATAAACATTTGGTATAAATTTAATGAAAATCCGTCAAAATTTGTAGGCATGAGAGCGCTTACAAGGTCAATTTTTGGATAAACTGGGGTCATTATTGTGGTCAGAGTCCCATAACTCCAACAAAAAGTATTGACCAATGCTGATTTTCGAACTTGACCAAGGTATTAGTGGTATAAACATTTGGTATAAATTTAATGAAAATCCGTCAAAATTTGTAGGCATGAGAGCGCTTACAATGTCAATTTTTGGATAAACTGGGGTCATTATTGTGGTCAGAGTCCCATAACTCCAACAAAAAGTATTGACCAATGCTGATTTTCGAACTTGACCAAGGTATTAGTGGTATAAACATTTGGTATAAATTTAATGAAAATCCGTCAAAGTTTGTAGGCATGAGAGCGCTTACAAGGTCAATTTTTGGATAAAACGGAGTCATTATTGTGGTCAAAGTTCGATAACTCCAACAAAAAGTATCGACCAATGCTGATTTTCGAACTTGACCAAGGTATTAGTGGTATAAACATTTGGTATAAATTTAATGAAAATCCGTCAAAGTTTGTAGGCATGAGAGCGCTTACAAGGTCAATTTTTGGATAAAACGGAGTCATTATTGTGGTCATAGTCCCATAACTCCAACAAAAAGTATCGACCAATGCTGATTTTCGAACTTGACCAAGGTATTAGTGGTATAAACATTTGGTATAAATTTAATGAAAATCCGTCAAAGTTTGTAGGCATGAGAGCGCTTACAAGGTCAATTTTTGGATAAAACGGAGTCATTATTGTGGTCATAGTCCCATAACTCCAACAAAAAGTATCGACCAATGCTGATTTTCGAACTTGACCAAGGTATTAGTGGTATAAACATTTGGTATAAATTTAATTAAAATCCGTCAAAGTTTGTAGGCATGAGAGCGCTTACAAGGTCAATTTTTGGATAAAACGGAGTCATTATTGTGGTCAAAGTTCGATAACTCCAACAAAAAGTATCGACCAATGCTGATTTTCGAACTTGACCAAGATAATAGTTGTATAAACATTTGGTATAAATTTAATGAAAATCCGTCAAAATTTGTAGGCATGAGAGCGCTTACAAAAAAGTGTGACGGACGGACGCACGGACACACGGACCCACAGACCCACGGACACACGGACCCACGGACACACGGACGGACGCCCGGCATTTCTATGTCCCCGCACCGCGTTGCGGCGGGGGACAAAAATAAACAAATGCCAATAAACAGGGGATCACTGTGAGAAATGGATAGGGGAGAGGAGAGATGTCAACCTGAGAGATCACAAACAGATGCGGCAATGTATTTCTAAAATGATCAAACAAATTAAATTTCAAACATAAACTACAACTCAGTTTACAAAGGAAATTAATTCAATATGAATGAAATATATGTTGTCTTTATCAGTAAAATATACGTATGTATATGACATTTTAGTTCATCACATTTTAAGATTTTAAGTTGGAGGTATCTAAGAAGAATCCTCTGAAATGCTTTTCATCTTAATGTCCTTTTTAAAGCAAGACCCGTTCAGTTGGTCATCACTCATTGGTGTCTAGTTAATTTTCCTACTTTATTTATACCAACACAGCTCTATTTCATTTTCCAGCCAGAACTTCACATATCCTACAGATATCTGCTATTAAAGAAAGAAGACAATACAATGAGTTCATTGTCACCAAAAGACCAATTAGTTAAAAAGCAGAAGAAATAACTGGTCTTAAAAAGAATGGTGAGAAGATGTACCATAACAACAGAGGGTGTCTCCGGTGCCAATCAGAGGTGGACTGTCCCACTTTATTGCTCCTCTGAACACATGTACATGTAAAAAAAAACCTGTCATTGCTGGACGCAATATCATATGCCATCCCTGTTTTGCTGAATGCACTTCACTACTATTGAATACTCTACACATTATATGATAAAGTTCTTGGTATATGTGACACTCTTCAGGTATTCAAAGCTTCAAGTCCAGGATTAAAATCTTACTCGCAAGTTTAACCTTTATTAGCATTTTTCGGAAAAGGAATACCCAGGATGTTATTGACTAAAGTAATAAATATGTGAATGCAAATCTTGAGATGACACATTCCTTTGAATCCTAAGGGAGAGACTGATATTTATTGAAGAAGCCATAACCAAAGTGACGTTGATGTTAAATTACGTCATAATCGAACGCAAATCGGCTCTGTGGGCATTTTGTTTACGCTTGCAAGAGAGAAAGGAGTCTGAGACGTCAGAGAGACTTCCGAGACCGGACCAATCGCTTGGAAGTCTTCAGTGATAGAGAATTAATTAATCGTTATCATTTCCCGAGGCGAACCATCTTTGATTTTATTCAAATGGTGAACACGACTTCAAGACCTACTATCAGGTCTCACCCTCAGCCTGTTTCATCCATTGTAAGAAATATTGCCGATATTGAGCCCAATGTATATATAGTTGCCCAAGCATTTCACACCCCTACACACACAAAAAAAATGAATAATGTTCAGTATTAAGAGGTTCACAGTAGTTCCACATACATGAACTTATTAATACTTCACAGCTGTACTCCAAACTTTTAGGAATATGCGTGTAGTCTTCAATCCTTCTGTCTGGACAATGTAATTACATCTCACAAGTATATTCAGTCCAACCTGAGCATATGCAACTGCATATAAAGGACCATGAAGTTCTTGGTTGAAATTCCACGTACATTTATAATTAATTTATAAACACACAGAAAATTAATTTATAACAAGATGATTGTTGGACAACAATGCGAATTTCAGAACATTTGATAATTATTTTATCATTTTGTGTCCTCATAAATTACAGAGGGTATATAAAATTACAGTGGGACGAGAAGAAAAAAAAACCTATCATTATACCGTATCATTCAAGTGTATGAGGTAATAAATGAGAGTAGCTCTGGTGAACTAAAAGTTATATTGGTGTGGCTTTGAGCACTGGTTGGTTTTTACATTTTAAATAAACTAGAAGGTGGTAAATGATGGCCTGCATGTAGAACACTTAATTGTTCTGACATCCATTCTATTGAAGACATTTTGTACCAAAGAAAATTCATAAACATGTATCTATAATTATTGAAACTTTCATTTAAATCCAAATAAGCATAACATTAACAGATAACTAGTGGGTATTGTTTTTTTTTTTACAAAAAAACACATGTCTCCCCTTTCCCCAAGGATTGTAATATGGGGCAAATTTAACAAATATTATTCAGTAGTACACCTAAGTGTATTATTATTGTTCTTTGTTTAAAGTTTGAAGTCCTTCTGTCAAAGTATATTCAGGAATTGAAAAATGAAGTTTTTTCTAATTTGACTTTGAAATAAAATTTTTAGGTCAAGGTCTAAATTTTGGTAAGGTTCAACTAGGTTATATATACCATCTATTCATGATACAAGTTAGAAGTCTGTATGTTAAAAGAGTCTTGTGTTATGGTCCGGACAATATTTTTTATGAAAAGCTTGACCTTGAAACACAAAATAGGTCAAGGTGAAAACTTTTGGTGGCGTGCACTCCTTCTCAATACCATCTACCCATGTTCCAAGTTTGAAGTCTTAATGTCAAAGGGTATTAAAGTTTTGACCCAGACAAAAATTTATTACTTTTTTCTTCATTTGACCTTGAGTAAAACAAGGTCAAGGTCAAATATTATTATTCAATAGTACACCTAAGTGTATTATTATTGTTCTTTGTTTAAAGTTTGAAGTCCTTCTGTCAAAGTATATTCAGGAGTTGAACAATGAAGTTTTTTCTAATATGACCTTGAAATAAAAATTCTAGGTCAAGGTCAAAAATTTTGTTAAGGTTCAACTAGGTTATATACCATCTATCTATGATACAAGTTAAAAGTCTGTGTGTTAAAGGAGTATTGTGTTATGGTCAGGACAATATTTTTTATGAAAAGCTTGACCTTGAAACACAAAATAGGTCAAGGTGAAAACTTTTGGTGGCGTGCACTCCTTCTCAATACCATCTACCTATGTTCCAAGTTTGAAGTCTTAATGTCAAAGGGTATTTAAGTTACGGCCTGGACAAATTTGGATGAAGAAGAAGAATAAGAAGAATGAGAAAGTCGACAAAAACAATATGTCTCCCCTTTGAAAGGGGAGACATAATAATTAATTTTTACAGGTGTTTGCAACTCTGAAAGTTCTTTCCAAAGGAGACTTCCAGTCTGACATCCAACCCTCGTTCAACAGAATGAGTTGTCGATGCCCTAAATGGCAGTCTTGACAATATCACCTTTCCGATGGAGCTAGAGGAAATTCTTCAGACCAAGGAGGATTCCTTAAGGGTGGCAAACTTCCCCAACGCATTTGTACCATTGACAGAATACTGATTCCCATCATCGCGTCGGTTGACAATGGTTTTCTCGGGGTGTCAATTTCAACTGTTACCCTCCCAAACAGGCACTATTTATATAGAAACAAGTTGCTGTCCTTTAAAAAAGGACTACAATACGTGGACCATTTGCATGTGTTTCCAACGAAAACGTGATTTCAAACCTTAAGATTATCAGAGATTCCACCGACTCTAGCCCTCTGCTTTTAACCACTAAATTTGTATGTTGTATTACGTATACATGTATGTATAGCCCTGAATTTTTATCTCAGAATTAAAGGATTCATATTATGATCTATCTATGAATGAAGTGTGCATGTATAGTATCAGGCATTCGGTGAATTCTACTATTTGCGCACATATTACGATTCGCACTTCTTTCTTACAGCTTTGTGTAAATTAAAAATTTCATATTTTGATGCATTTTTCTTGAGATTTAAACTTTTATAGTGATATAATTATTCAATCATACTTAAATGCTTTAAAAAATTTAATCGGGAATTTCTCTAGCCTCGCCTACTATAAATGTAAAGTTAAGTTACATGTGTATTCGGAAAACAACAAAACATTGCAAGTTATGCTATTTGATGCATAACATTAACTTATTTCATAATACTGTTAGTTCATATCACATGCCAATCATTTCTTTAAAAGGAATACTTTGTTTCTGTACTGTGTACCGACCACTTTACAATTACAGCGCCATTGAACTTGTGTGTGCATTTGGAACGGAATCCCGATTCAGATAAACGTGTGCTAGCCTGGTTCCCTGAGCTACCCATTACGCACAGGAACTAGGCTAGCACATGCGCAGGCTGGATTTTCCCCATAGCATCCGGTTTAACCTCGCTTATATATTTTCTGCGTGGACCTCAGGGTCCACGCAATAAATGTGCAACACCCTCTCAAATGTATATGATATTTTGAATTATCGTTTTCCAATAAGTGGTAATTTTTTTCCGATTACAGGTCATTATCTTTGAATTGTACAAAAATAATAAAGTTGAAATCATTGAGTACGACAAATTATGAAACAGACTATTCCTGACCTTGACTGGAACTCTAAAGCACTGGAGGTTCGCATGAGTGTGAACATAAATTGAAAAATGAATAAGTTGATATTTTGTGGGATTTAAACCTTTAAACGGTAGGAAACTAACGGTTTTTGTTGTCATGAAATTGAAAGAATGTCCATTGTAAAAAGTTGAAGCGTGCAGTTGATTCAATTCAGCGTATTTTAACGACCGGCCGAAGGTGGGGCGAATATTCACGAGAACTTTGCATGGCACTGGTCCGTGATTCGGAAGAGAAGTCCGTCAAAAATTTTCAGTCTCGACGAATCTCGCTGAGATTGAATTTTGGAACATCATAACAATTTTAAAGATTTCAGGTTTTTACTATATAGCCATATTGGCCCAATCCTAGGGCCTGACCAAAGTGCCATGAATTTTACGATTTAGTTAGAGAGCCTCCAGGACATCATAACCATGCATTTAGTTTTTCTTAAATATATATATATATATATATGAGAGTAGATAAGAAGATTTCATTAAGATGTAATACATTTTTACAATAGAGCCATATTGGCCCCATCCGAGGGCCTGACCAAGGTGCCATGAATTTTACGATTTAGTTAGAGAGCCTCAAGAACATCATAACCATGCATTTAGTTTTCTGAAATGTATATCTGAGAGTATATAAGAAGATTTTGTTAAGATGTAATACATTTTTACTATATTGCCATAATGGCCACACTTTAGGACCTGAACAACTGACCCAGGGTTATGAACTTCACAATTTGGTAGAGGGCTTCATGGCCATTATTATCATGCATATAGTCCGGTAGTTTTCCCCCACATGGGTGGAAATAGGGAAGAAGATTTTTGAAAATTTGATTTTTTTGCATACTTGGCCCCACCAATGGTGCCATGGGGGTGATAGAGTCATAAAGTTCACAATTTAGATTCCTCTATCCCTAGAGATGCTTCACACCAAAAATGGTGACAATTGGCCGTGTGGCTTTCAAGAAGAAGTTAAAAATGAAAAATTGTTAAAGAGCAATGCACTACGGACGACGCACGATGATCAATTGCAATAGGCCACCTGACTCGATGAACCAATCAGGCTATACAGAAGAGAAGCCCCCACGTGGCTAGAGCTTAACAGTGATAAGATTTTTGATACATTATTCTTATATCTCTAAATGATCGCCGAAAGGAATAATGACTGGCGTCCCTAAATGGACATATTTTCTACTGAGTACATATTACGTATAAATACTAAATTAAAGCGATCAAAATTGATAACCATCACTATGAAACCAAGTTTATAATTATGGCATATGGTTGACAAGCAATGTAAGTGTAGTGTAAAGTGAACATACTGAAATCACTTCGTTTTCATTTATCTCAGAGTGAACACGTGTAAAGTATAAAATATTTTTAGCATGTGAACTAGTTTTAGCAATTTTGCGGCTGGGAGTCCCCTACTGTTTTTTACTCTCCAATTTGTTTTCTAGTCAAATGTTCGGGGATCTTCCAGCCGCTTTTGTTTATGTTTATATGTTCTATAATTTTGCGTCATTTTTAAATAAATGACAAAATTTTAACAATCAAGAGGTGTTACTGTTTTTATTCAAATGGAAACAAACAAGCGTCAATGTTGCCTTGAAAAGTAAAGAAGGGGTTTAAAATAAATATCGTAGCGATGGATATCGCCACACAAAAGACGCGCGGAAAAGATCGGCTTCCCTCAGACTGGAATTACCCGGAGGAGGTACCTCTGCCTCTACTATTCGTCAGATGATGATGAAGCTGAAGGAAAAGCTATAAGCCAAGGACCAGTGCCTAAACTACGCCGAGTTCATCAAGAGGACCTTGGACACTTTACTTCATAGTGATGTCGAGTTTCCCCCTATTTTTCATCCGGATGTAAAAATTGAAGATACCAACTACTTCATATGTACAGACAATACTATTGCTCGGCTTCATCAGTCAGCAGTGCTTGTAGGAATCGGCTATCCAACAGACCTACATGCGCGGGACTGTCGCGTTTTGTTCGTCGGGACACACATTCACAACGGTTCTGTTTAACTCTGTAACGGACCTTTCCTAGCCAACGCCAGAACTATACCATATCAAGTGATGCGTTTTCAGGAGGTTATAAATTTCTTTTCTTTACGTGATAAAGATACTGGATCTGCTGTCCAAGTATACTACGGCTGTGTTGTCCGAAAATGATTATTTGTGCGACCAAGCCCTTTAGGAAGAAATCGCTGGACAATGATGGTGTTATCAGTATCCTTGTTGGCGCAAGGCATGGATTTCGAAGGTTTCCAAGGACACGAACTTTGTGTGTATCGAGAATGCAACGTGTAAAGTGATTCGTGAGGAACATGTCACTCGGACGGATGACCATTGTGCTCATCGAATTGAAATTCTAGGAAAAAGTAGACTCTACGAGTTTTCATACAGCAACATTCCTAGCATCGGCGGTTCAGCAACAGTTCGTCTCCATACTTATGACTATAATGCTCGTATAAACTAATTTATAAGAGAGGAGCGCCCTGATATCAATAACCAGAACGACACCTGGCATGCAGCGGAAGCAGCTGAAAAAGATATTTCAAAAGTGGCCAAAGGACAAAAGTACCATCGGTGTTCTTCTTGGCATGAAGAACTCACAAAGTCCATTCCGTGCGTTTACACATTCAGTACAACACGAGGAACTGTGACCATAATCGGGATACTCTTCGTCAGCGACTTAAAAACAATGTTTCATTATAAGAACACCCATGACAATTGTCCTGTAAAAAGCCAAAGCCGCATGGATCCAAACTACGAACCAAGCAAGATTTTGATGAGAGATCTTGTGGCAGAAAATCTCCTCAACAGCGCCGTTCGGAAACAGTCGTGTACAAGTGCCCAAAGGACTACATACTCGCAGTGGATACGTACTACGTGTACTCCTTCAACAATGCATTAAACGTATTCCATGACAAGCGGATCAGGTATTGGGATAACGCCTACAAATGAGGACTGCGTAAGCCATTTGTCACTGGAACGAAAACGTCGACAGGCGCAACATAAGTGTTTGCGAGACATTGTCCGGACAAGTAAAGACAAAATGGGTGCACGGACTTGCGCATATCGACAAAAAATATCGTGCAAGTTCTCGGACTTATTCTAAAACTAAACAGAGACAATTCAGAGCCGCCTCAAAAAAACAAACAAATTAAACACACAACACACAAACATGGCTCTGCAGAGAGGAGGCCTCTCCGTGGCTAGAGCTGGAAACATCACTCAATGATACAGATTTAGATAATAAAAATAAATGCATAATCGACCGCATCGTCTCAAGCCACGGGTTTTGTGTCCATGCTATTTCCACATCGTCTCAAGGCACGGGTTTTGTGTCCGGAAATAGAATGGACACAAAACCCGTGGCTTTAAACGATGAATCGACCGATGGCCAACGTTCTCTGTCGTGATTTTTATTCGATTATAACATCAACTTTATTGATTTAGTGATGTTCTAATCATCGATTATTATCAAAATTACTCGGTTGTTATCGCATTTTATGCACTTAATTATTAAAGGATTCATTGCGATTAATCGGTTGAGTTGTTTATATTGTTTTAACGAGCGCAATCTTAAACAGAAAATTCTAGACGCGAACTATCAAATCCCTAAAAAGGCGCGCGCTGTTTGAAAATGACCGATGACAAGTTATATCCGATTAGTTTAGGACCTCCTTGTAAGGAAAAGAAAGTGAGCGCACAAGATTGTAAGTTTGCAGGAATCCTCGACACGAATCAATTGGGATTTAAATGTCTATAACCTCGAAAGACAATGTACAGGTTTCAACAAAAATATATTATGTTGAGAGTCGAAGTACCTGGCTATTCCCGTTATCAAAGCGCAATTAGCTTTCAAAAAATGGCAATGAGAGGTAAACCGATAACTAGTTGGAAATGTTAATGCAAACATATTTTAATGAAGTTATATTGTGTATATCCTTAAAAAACTAGTCATAAGAAAAGAATTTTTTATAGTGTTCATACAGCAGATCTAGAAATCAATAACAACAAATTAAAATATACCGGTATATTATAATTCAACATCATGTTATAATAACAAACATTTAAAACAAAAAAGTTTAATTTTTTTTAAAAAAGACCACCAGTTGGATTTGAACCCAAAACACTGAATGTATGTATTCACTAATCCAGGACGAAACCACTGAGCCGTGCGAGACTTGTCAATATATGCTCTATAAAGTACTGTTTGAAACAACACTGTCATATCAATGGACTTTGTTTTTTTTCCTTCAAAAAATAATTTGAAAAAGTACATAATTAGTCATCTCTCCGTCTTTTTTTCAAAAGCCACATTTTTAATGTTGAAATATGTTATCTTTACACGTTTCAAATTTGTGGAGAGAAGACCCAGAGACAACAAAATCATTTAAAAACAGTTGTAAATAAGTAGGATTTTGCATGAATTGCATCATGTTGCTTTATTTAGACCCATATTATAATAAAACCTTTTGCATTTCAAATATTTTTCCACTCATTCCACATCCAACAGAAACAAATAACGGTTATAATTCGAAAAATATTCAAAATTAATTGATAAAATTTTTCATCTCCTTGTGCGCCCAGATTCCTGCCGAATCTACATCGTAAGCGCCCACATTCTTTGGACATGACAAAGAGCGTTTGCAAATTATGCCGAAAAGAATACGCTTTCAAAGGAAAGATTTGTTTGTTGTACATGTATTTTAATAGTTGAACTTGGACGACAAAGACGTGTTACGTTATCCGATTTCGCATATCAAATATAATGAATATAAGTAAAATTATTTTTAAAAAGATACGAACGTTACGTCAGAAAAATTGACAGTTGGCTTTTAAAATAAACTACAGGGATGTATTTACTTCATCTTCGAAAGTAAAAATAGTTGATGTGCATTACACTGCATTTAATATAGAGGTTCGCAAGTGAATAAAATTATTCATAATTACCTATCCTGTACATTTGAAAGAGTATATCCCGACACTATCTTTTAAAATCTCGCAAAAACTAATTTAAAATTTACTCTTATTGTAGTAAAAACAAGTCAGTTCTTCAATGGTTCCGGAAAATCACTGGAGATGAATTTGTAGTTGAAAAGCATCAGAATCTTTTAGAATATTCAAAGCATTGGCCGCCTCCCCATTTCCCGAGTTTCGACAGTGTATTACTTAAGGTTTTTGAACATTTTTTGAAAGTAGAACACATTTCTGAAATAAACTGTATTTGCTGGAGGCAAATTCTTTGACTTCGTGTTTCATTATAACAGTTGATATTTATGGAACATTTTGAAGTAAGAATTCCTAATTCGCCAATGCTTCAAAAGAATTTGAAGATACAATATGAATCGATTCGTGTCAGTAGTGACCCTAATTTCTATCGACAAGATGAGGAGGAATCCCAAGCATAATGAAACTTTTAGGATTCAAATAATTTGCCGCCATAACTTCCAAGAATAATTAGCTATAACAAAATCTAAAACATTGATGCTTTTGTTGTGAAGATATTCCGCCAAAACTTCAATACCTGGTTTCTCTTTCACAACCAATCAAGATGAAAATGGTAATCCTACTATATCATCTATGATATATACGTTGAAGGGAATTTCTTTGAACTCTCTCCCAGATATATCAGACATTGAGTTTAATAATGAAAGTTTTGTTGAACAAATTTGGAATATTGCTATTCAACTTCCAGTGTAATAAGAAAATAGTGTAGTTTGGAGAGTTAACACTAAAAGTAGTAAGGATATCTTGATCACCAACTGTTTTGCACATTTCCTGGAAGAGATAAGTTTCAACATTCTTTACTCGGTGAAGGATCCGATGTAATTCTTTTGCTGTTCAAAAGAGAGCAGACTGCCGAATGGAACTTTAAGGAATTTAGAAATTGTTTGTAGAAACCCCAGTTTAAGGAAACACCATTTCAAAAATTGTTCATTATCAACATGTTTTTGATTGTCAGTGTGAACTTTTATATGCTCATGAAAAAGTTTACAAGGTGTTGAAAAGTTTACATGACAATCCCAACATGCAGTCAGCGGGTAAAGAAACCAAGGTAAAACAATGTATCTCTTCATATCAGAAGCTTGAAATTTGCAATTAATACACTGTTTTGTTTTCCTTTTTGAAATGTTTACTACTGGTACGGGTTTTTTTCGTCATCAGAGTCAGGACTGTAATCGGGTTTAAAATTCACCTCATCAAACACGAGATCAAGACCCTCGGCGGAAGCCAATTTTGATGTTGACACCTACATACACAAGAAAAAATAACCTTCATAATATGGAGGAAAAAAATATCTGTTGAAAACTTGATACATTTGTCAACAGATCAGTGTCCATAATTATTTCTCATAATATATACATGAGTACTTAAATCTATTAATAACAACCATTAAAGTACTTGTATCCTGGAACGCTGACATTTCTCCGTCGTCTTGTTTGGTATATTTTTGATGCAATTTTACCTGAACTGCATCGGGAAGAAATAATTGGTTACATATATGTCTGAAAAAAAAAATGGAAATGAGACCTTTTAAAATTTTGATTCTACCAAGATTTACAGTTAGTTTGTTAGTAAAATTTTCTAGTGGACAACGAATCGTAACAATGCGATGTTCTAAAACATTTTTGCAATTTGTTCTGGAATCTGTATTGACTAAATTTAGAAAACTGATATTCTATGACCAAAACATATGTTTCCAGATTCGCTAGGAAAAAATGTTCCTATGATGTTAAGATGTACTCTTATCTTGGGATACCCTGTCTGAAAAGATTTCAGAGAAGCCCTAACAGTTTTGGTAGGTTTGTTTTATGTTGAATACCGAACAAGATTTTTCATAGTCATAACATACCACACTCACATTGGGCCAGTAATGTTTTTCAATGTCTAAATGACCGACAGATTTAACATTTTGACAAAGATTAAGCACTTGTTGTCTAAGAGATGTTGGGACTACAACACATATTATCTAATCAGTGTGGTAAGCCATTCATAATGTAAAACATCTTCTTGAATGAGAAGTCCACTTTACAAAACCACAAAGCTTTTGTTTCAGGGCTAGTTAACCTGATTTCAGGATCAGACGGTTCAACTTGGTTTTTAAGCCAGTAAATAACTGGCACAATATTTGTGACATCTTTCTGAAGTTGAGCTAAATTTTAATTTTGAAAAGTGTCAAACCAGTTACAACCTACACGGGACAATAAAAATTTGTCTGTGATAATATGCCTTGCTACTACCATACATTGTTTGTTGATTTGCAATAGGTGCTTTAATCATGTCTAAAACTTCGTGAATATTTTTCCATAACTGAGCTAGCTGCTTCTTTATCTCTACAACCCCCCAAGAAGTTTAGAAATCTGGTCAATTGCTTTTCTACCTGATTCATGATTCATTATAACCATCTTTTGTGAAAAATGGAATTGTCTTTGTTGTTTAATCTTCGGCTCATTTCTTTCTTAATGTCCTTACGTTAACACACATGTATTAATGGCAACTCATCAAAACAACTCAATTTTTTTCTCTTTCCCCATTCATGCCTCTCAGCCAATCTTTCAAACTGTGTAATGAAAATGCCCCACCTAATTTTACCGTCCCCACTATATGTAATCAATTTTTTGTTGGGCTGCGACTATTGTTTTTGTGTCCTCTATGTCTGACTTAACGTGAGTCACTGTCTGAGCTACTACTTCTGAATGACGAACTTGAGGGTGATTAATCTTAATCTGAAGACTTTTGTCTTGTGTGTTTATGTGTTTTTCTTCCCTTGTATTTGCATTTATTAATCATTCTGTCTTCAAATGTGCTCAGCTGATGGAATTGCATCTAAGAGGGTTTTTTTTGTTTCATGTTTTTCTAAATCATGATATGATTAAAATAAGGTAAGTTCTGTCCCTTTTCTAGTATATATGTATGACAAGTCAAACATTATCATTAAATAAACAGTGTAAAACCCTTAAGTAAATATGTTACTTGCAATTAGAGTAAACTAAAGTTTGTTTTCAATCTAGAGTAGAATATAAAGTTTGAATTTCCCCAGTTCTTTTATCTTTCATTAAAGTGTAACATCTCGTTTAGTTCTTATATACATTAAGTTGTATGTTTAGAAGCTTTCATGAAATAATCACATATTTTTTGGTAAATTTCACAGGAATAATTTTGTGTTTAAGTCAAATGCCGATTTTCGTTTTTCATTCTTGTTAGGCAGTTATTTACACGGCGTGGCTACGGTTTTTCGGGATCATGACAATGAGCACATTGCGGTTCAGCTGGTAGGCAGGGAACGCTTTCTCATCCATATGACATTGCCTGATCCAACTTCTAATGTTTAGACGTTTTTGTTTGCTCTGCTTCAATTATGTATTTTTTAAAGAATTTTCGAGATTGATTGCTATTTGTTATAGTTATTTTTCATAATTTCGTATTATACAAGAAGACATTACTTTAAATTTCTACATTTCTGATGAGGATATATACACACAAGGTCTCAAAATTTTGGAATTCTCAATAATAGGGGTTAACGGTATTAGACGTGTTTTACTTATGCAATATTTTTTAAAAATGCTTGTAAAAATGTGCTAAAAAGTTTAAAATTTGTAGTTTTACAACGGAATTTAGAGTTTAACTGTGGAAATTTGGGATTTAAATTAAATTAAAAATTTTAGACTTGGGGGGGGGGGGTTACATTAAAGGTCGACTATCGTTAAAAATCATTACTAGTAAATGAATAAACGTTTATTCAACAGGAAAGTTGGTGTTGATAGTTTCGTCTTGACTTTATATGTGTTCAGTAAAAATGGCACAAAATTAAAAAACATACCAGAGGAAATTCAGACGGCCATATATTTTTTCTTGATTCATTGACTCGTGTGAGGTTTTCCACTTCCAGTAAAGGCATAACGTTTGAACATTTCATTTCAGTTCAAAAACAAGACGTTTGATTACTGTAACCGTATTACATTTGGCTGCGTTTTCTAATTAAGAGTTTTTGGCGGAATACGGCTTCTGCTAAATCAAATACATCGCTAAATGCTATGCATACATGTGTAAGAATAAGTCACATTCAGGAATATGCTAATTCAAATCAATTCAAATCCATGCCAACTTGTTCAAAAACTATTTCCCGCCAAATATCGTAAACGTCAAATATAATACGTTTACAGTTGTTTTTTTTACCATTTTGCATTTAGGTCAATACACTAAGCAACCGATTCGAACCATGCAGAGAAAATTGAGTTGCACTTAAGGAAATAGTGAGGAGGCTTTCACAAAATATTTTATTAATCATTATTCAGTTATGTGTTATAAATAGAATATGAGACAAATGAAATCAAATTATTACAAACTCTGTAGCATTGCTTCATTTCTGTTGCAATTGGTGTATTTTGATGAGCTGAAGGATTTTCAACAAGGGTTTGTTTGGATACCGTTACCAAGAAAACAAACATATTAACCCATCTAAAAATGGTATATTCTGCTAAAAAAATACAATGCTCTCCGTTGAACCAAGTTTTATAGTTTTTTTATTACTTTGGTGATACTTCCTTTATCCATCCTTGAACAATTTTTAGATTTCCTTGTATTAATTAAATAGCATATGTTAATATATGTATGGTAAGTTCAATAATTGTAACTTTATTTTATTATTAGTTTTTAATAAAAATCATATATATTTAGTTGTCAATTACGCAAGTTTCTGTTTCATAGTTTGATATAAAAATGTTTATACATATTAAGCACACTTTTGAGTACATTTGTAACAATTTAATTGCAAATTTACTTAAAGATTACGTTTACTTAGGGATTGAGATTTCAAAAAAAATATTTTTACAAAGTCTAATACCTGCAGGCATGGCATCGAAGCATTCTTGAGACTAAGACATTTCTGTTGCACCGAAAAAATAATCTTCGTTGGAAAACATATGGAACAAAAGCTGCCTGAAGATTTTTGAGTTTCAAATGGAAAGCTTTGTTCACCTTTTAGTGAATGGTTGAAAGTTTGATTTAACGTGTTCGTTTTAACAACAGTACACAAATTATTTCTGGGATATTGACAGATTCCAGAACTAAAAATTAATCTTACTGTCGCCCTGTCTGATGATTTCCGTTTCATTCAGTTTCAAACAACACCCAATTTTAATTTCACTGCCTATATAATTTGAAACGGACATTGGGCTCTATTTTGGCCTATTAAATATGGAAGCTTATCGTTGTGTTGATATTGTATGTGTTCGTGTAAATCTATACTGTATACACGTTGATACAGATTGAGTGCTTAAAAATAGATTAATCATTTTATAATCCAAAAATTTCATTTGTGTAATTACAAATTATATGCATATTGAAACTAGAAAATAAAATGGACGTTATGTTATGGTATTCAATATATAATTTTCACAGGAATTTTCAAATTTTGATTATTGTCTAATTCATTAGACCTTGATTTTTACGTTGAAGTCTATTAGTAACACATGTTTTATCAAGATATTGTAAAAAGTAACTTACAATTCATACAAATCTATTGATGAATGTATGGATAAACTTTTTTTATTACAGTTAAGTACATTGAAGCGTTTAATAGGGGTAAACTCCAGAAAAGTTTCTACGTAATGTTTTGACTGACCTTTGTCCAATCAGATCGTAGCTGGGCGGAGTTAAGACAATGCCGCTCATGACTTGTATGAGAAAGAGAGAAAGTGAATTGAGTAAAATATAAGTGATGCCGATGAAGAAATCACCATTAGTTATGAACTGGCCAACAGATTAATTAAGGTCTATGTATAAAAATTACACATATATTCAGTATTGGTATAACTGTAAAGGGTTTTAAAGAACGATTGTGAAAATTTCTTCGACAACAGTGTTTTCATACATGTACATGTGTAAGAATGACGTAACTAACCAACTTAATTTCCTGGCATGGAGTCCAAGAATACGCATTAAATATAATGAAATGCGAACGAATGATCAGTTATGAATTTAGAAGTAGTGAAAAAGAAAGGCAACGCAGGTGGATGCTAAGTGAAAAAAACAACAATGGTGGACAAATTCACGAGTCCCTTAGGTTAAAGAATGTTTCACACTGAGTAACCGTTAAAAAAGTTTTTATACAAAGTACATTTACAACCTATATTTAATACCAGGAAGATTCGGCATATTTTTATTAGAATACTAACGGTAACATTGTAATGAAAACAGTTTCTTAAATATTCGTACAATCTTCGATATTTGACACTACACCATCCCTTATCTATATATAGAAATCGTTGTTTCCCGGTTAAAGAATTTCAAAAAACTTCAAAGTTACATGAATTTATAAGATATACTAGATCTTGATTTGTCACTTTATAACTATTGTTAATAGATAATTCGCTCATCTACTTCATCTTTAATTTACTCCATTAACTCTCTCTCTCTCTCTCTCTCTCAGATTAAGTCACGAGCGGTAATGTCTCAACTCCGCCCAGCTACGATCTGATTGGACAAAGGTCAGTCAAATCATTTCGTAGAAAGTTTTCTGGAGTTAACCTCTGTTAAACGCTTCAATGTACTTCGCTGTAAAATGTGAAATAAAAACGCTTCAATGTACTTCGCTGTAAAATGTGAAATAAAATGAATCATTTATCACAGATGTCTTGACAAAATTATTTTTTCTTCCTTTTATTAAGGGAATATAACTCCTATCCCTTCATTTATAATTAAATACCTTGATTTATTTACATCCATCGAATATTTTTTCTCGTTCTTAAGAAAGAAAATCGCATAATAAAAGAAAGCCTTTTTCTTTTATCTAACGTAGTGATGTACGTAATAAAATTCAGTTTCTTTTCCTTACTTTTCGCGATCAATTCAATAAATTGTTAAAGGAAAAATATAAACAACAGAAAGAGACACAGAGAGAGAGAGAGATAGATTTGAAGAAGGTGACATTATGTTTGCTAATAAAAGTGGTTTTAGGGTTGCGTATAATACAGCCATGTGATCGATCCCTTAATTGTATTTCAATTAAATTATATATCCTGTACATTTTTTGATTGGTTGTAAAATTGTTAGTTGTATACTTTATATTTGTAAAGAGAAGCTTTTTTCTTTAATTTAGTATTAACAGTTTCAAACAACAAACGGTGGACTACTTACGACGAAAGACAAAATCAAAACACGATTGGTCATCTGAGTAAATCAAGTGACCTAACAAATGTATTTGAATTTTGATTGAAACAATTACGTTAACGAAATTACGGATATGACTGGCAATTTTAAAGTATTCATAGCATAGGTGGGGTAAGAATACAAAAATATATTTGTTTTCAAATTTATAACCAATTTGTCATTGAATGGGTTGTGTTAGTTTGCAAATTGTAATGATCATATATCAAAGATCGTTTAAGTGTAGTTACAAGTTGATGTTTCCTGAATATACTTTAGTTAATTATATTATTATATATTGCTCTTATTGAACTCTCTCTACCAGTTCATCAAGTTCATCACGAGTGCTGTGGCAGTGTCGTTTAAAATATATACATGTATGTACTGTTTTCGAACAAGATATATAGTTTTGCAACCAATACACCTTTAAATAATGGCCAAAAAGGGAACTTCAGACAAAGTAGAGAAAACATGTATATAAGTACAAAATTGCTTCTACGTACGGTTCAGAGTTTGAAAATTGTTGATAATATAGTAGAAATCGAAAAAAAAAATCCTCTTGTAATCATCATGTTCCAATCTGTAACGCATCAAAAGCAAAAAAGTAAAACATTCATATCTGTTTCCATACTTAAAATCTTTGGATCAATAGTCTATATCTCTATTTCACTCCCTTCCCCCTTTAAATGTTTGCATAGCTGGGGATATCTTCTTTCACACGAAGAGCCGCAACTCTCTTGTCAGATATCTTGGATATACTTTAAGAGGTTATTCATATTTACCAAACAATAAATATCTCAAAATATTAGCATTGTGTCAGTTTTACTCCTAACGGTGTCGAAACTGAGAGGTTCTGTAGCAATATTGAATAACCAAAAGTATATTGATATCAAGAGAGTCCTTAAATAAAATAATAAACCATGTTGAAGGCACAATATGAAAGTTTTGATTGTAAAGCATGACTGTAAAATTATTTGACACAAAGCTAAATATTACTTTTAACCAATACATATCCGTTGATATCTTCTGGATACGCAAGGGGGGGGGGGTGTTGTTCTGCCACTTAAACAGTTACAGGAACAGGAGGACTAATAATATAACTGTGAAAACATTTACTCTGAAAGTAATGCTACATGGAATAACAAATAAAAAAGATAATATTTGTAACATTTATTATCATACAATATCATGCAATATTTCTCCTCTACAAGTACATCGGAATGTTGGATGTCCTATGTAATAACTTAAAACCGACAGTAATAAAAATGTTTTTGTCTTGTCCGGGTCTAAAATTATTAAACGATTCCGACTTGTTAGCATTGAATAGAAATGATGATATTTAATACCAAGAACCATATCCAAGTAGTAACATATATAAAGTTGAAATGAAAAAAAAATACAAGAACACATTCAATGAAGATTCAACCAAAATAGGAAAAACAAATATTTTTTTCAACGGGCAGATGAAATTCCTTCTTCAAAATCTATTTTAGATGTTAAAAATTTTAACTCAATTTACCTTGGTAAATAAGTTCATGCAACAAGAGTTATCTTTCTTGATATAGACAGGGTTAAAACGCCATGGTCACGAATTTAATTACAAATCTAATAAAATTGAAAGTTAAAACGAAGTTGATGCGAAACATATGCTCAAAATTATTGAGAAAATAACACTAACATAGTTATTCTTTAAAATTTAGGCGATAGGGGCTAAACATGCCAAACATATAAAAACGCAATGTCCCTAAGAATATAAGATATTTACTTAACTGATATTTAAGAAATAAGGTATTATTTTTTTAAGTATATCGGGATATAAATACGGGTTGGTACGTGATCAAATCTATCATAAAGCCCTTCATACCTTCGGGCTTTATGTTAGATTTGATGACGTACCAACCCGTATTTATATCCCAATATACATAAAAACAAGAGGCCCAGGGGCCACATCGCTCACCTGAGCAACAATTGCCTTAATTCTGATCAAATTAGCATTACAGTATCAAAATATCTTGACAACTGAGTACAGTAGATCTTGCTAAAAAAAAATTGAAAATCTGCCAATTTTTATCCACCTCTTATTTTTTAGTAAAGCCCCTTTTGTTGTTGTACCTGTAAGAAGATTTTTCTCTATTCCTATAAACCCCCCGCCCCTCCCTATTTCATGGCCCCACTATTCTCTAGGGAATCATGGTTTCATCAAACTTAAATCTACCTTTAATCTCATAACCTGTGCTTTCACACTAAGTACTGAGTTTTGGACCGAAAACTTTCCCAGAATATTTTTCAGGATTGTAAAACTTGATCCCACAATTGTGGCCTCACCCTACCCCCGGGGACCATGATTTGAACAAACTTGAATCAACACTTCCTGAGGATGCTTCCATTTTAATTTGAGTTTTTCTGGCCTAATAGGTTTTGAGAAGAAAATTTTTAAAGATTTTCTCTATATATTCCTATGTAAAACTTGATCCCCCAATTGTGGCCCAACCCTACCCCCGTGGACCATGATTTGAACAAACTTGAATCTACACTACCTGATGATGCCTCCACTCAAAGTTGAGCTTTCCTGGCCTAATAGTTTTTGAGAATAAAAATTTTTTCAAGATTTTCTCTATATATTCCTATGTAAAACGTGATCCCCCAATTGTGGCCCCACCCTACCCCCGGGGACCATGACTTGAAAAAATTTGAATCAACACTTCCTGAGGATGCTTCCATTTTAATTTGAGCTTTTCTGGCCTAATAGTTTTTGAGAAGAAGATTTTTAAAGATTTTCTCTATATATTCCTATGTAAAACTTGATCCCCCAATTGTGGCCCCACCCTATCCCCGGGGAGCATGATTTGAACAAACTTGAATCTACAATTCCTGAGAATGCTTTCATTTTAATTTGAGCTTTTCTGGCCAAATAGTTTTTGAGAAGAAGATTTTTAAAGATTTTCTCTATATATTCCTATGTAAAACTTGATCCCCCAATTGTGGCCCCACCCTACCCCCGGGGACCATGATTTGAACAAACTTGTATCTACACTACATGAGGATGCTTCCACTCAAATTTGAGCTTTCCTGGCCTAATAGTTTTTGAGAAGAAGATTTTTAAAGATTTTCTCTATATATTCCTATGTAAAACTTGATCCCCCAATTGTGGCCCCACCCTATCCCCGGGGAGCATGATTTGAACAAACTTGAATCTACAATTCCTGAGAATGCTTTCATTTTAATTTGAGCTTTTCTGGCCAAATAGTTTTTGAGAAGAAGATTTTTAAAGATTTTCTCTATATATTCCTATGTAAAACTTGATCCCCCAATTGTGGCCCCACCCTACCCCCGGGGACCATGATTTGAACAAACTTGTATCTACACTACATGAGGATGCTTCCACTCAAATTTGAGCTTTCCTGGCCTAATAGTTTTTGAGAAGAAGATTTTTAAAGATTTTCTCTATACATTCCTATGCAAAACTTGATCCCCCAATTGTGGCCCCACCCTACCCCCAGGGACCATGATTTGAACAAACTTGAATTTACACTACCTGATGATGCCTCCACTCAAAGTTGAGCTTTTCTGGCCAAATAGTTTTTGAGAAGAAAATTTTTAAAAGATTTTTATCTATATATTCCAATGTAAAACTTGATCCCCCAATTGTGGCCCCACCCTACCCCCGGGGACCATGATTTGAACAAACTTGAATCTACATTACATGAGGATGCTTCCACTCAAATTTGAGCTTTTCTGGCCTAATAGTTTTTGAAAAGAAAATTTTTAAAGATTTTCTCTATATATTCCTATGTAAAACTTGATCCCCCAATTGTGGCCCCACCCTACCCCTGGGGACCATGATTTGAACAAACATGAATCTTCACTTCCTGAGGATGCTTCCATTTTAATTTGAGCTTTTCTGGCCTAATAGTTTTTAAAAGAAATTTTTAAAAGATTTTCTCTATATAGTCCTATGTAAAACTTGATCCCCCAATTGTGGCCCCACCCTACCCCCGGGGACCATGATTCGAACAAACTTGAATCTACACTTCCTGAGGATGCTTCCATTTTAATTTGAGCTTTTCTGGCCTAATAGTTTTTGAGAAGAAAATTTTTAAAGATTTTCTCTATATATTCCTATGTAAAACTTGATCCCCCAATTGTGGCCCCACCCTACCCCCGGGGACCATGATTTGAACAAACTTGAATCTACACTACATGAGAATGCTCCCATTTTAATTTGAATCTTTCTGGTCCGATAGTTTTTGAGAAGAAAATTTTTAAAGATTTTCTCTATATATTCCTATGTAAAACTTGATCCCCCAATTGTGGCCCCACCCTACCCCCGGGGACCATGATTTGAACAAACTTGAATCTACACTACCTGATGATGCCTCCACACAAGTTTAAGCTTTACCGGCCTAATAGTTTTTGAGAAGAAGATTTTTGAAAAATACCAACAAATTTTCAATAATTCTCAATTATCTCCCCTTTAAAAAGGGTGTGGCCCTTCATTTGAACAAACTTGAATCCCCTTTACCTAGTGGTGCTTTGTGCCAAATTTGGTTGAAATCTGCCCAGTGGTTCTTGAGAAGAAGATGAAAATGTGAAAAGTTTACAACGACGACGACAACGACAACGCCAACGACGACAGACAACGGACAAATTGTGATCAGAAAAGCTCACTAGAGCCTTTGGCTCAGGTGAGCTAAAATATGATACCTTATTTCTTATATTTTTATTTGTTGCAAGTTATGACACTAACATTTTTCTGTTTTGACCTAGAAAGCCGGTTTGTTCAAAATGGCGTCACAAAAACAGTTCTACAGGTTGTAATTCATATAATCGACAATAGGAGTGAATTTAACAATATTTTGTGAAAACAATTCAATTTTTAACAAGTAGAAATTTAAAAAAGATTATCAACGTCCATTCATTAAATAACGGTTGGGATTAACGCGGAACATCACTACCTACGTTAAAGTAATCCGGTCGGCCATTACTTGTTAAAGTTGAAAACACAGTGATTAAGGACGGACTTGGCAAGAATTTCTGAAGACATGGTGGTTCTGACCGAAGAATTGCATGAAGCGTCATAGGATGGCATTTTTGTCGGGTTCCCTTCGATTTCTTCTAGTGGAACATCAGAGAGAGATGCAGATGGAGCTCCTCGTGTTGTGGCGATTGACATTGTGGATGAACTGCACGAAAGGTTTGCGATTTTGCGATTGTTATGGGTTAGTAACATTTGACAAACATGAGCGTTTTTGTTCATCTGACAGGTAACGATTGTATGTCTTAAGAGAAGCTTCACAGCGATGGCCACTCATATCCATTATCTGACGTGACTTGAATCCCTGATCACTCATGGCTGTTACTGATGTTGCGCGCAGACAGTAAGGTGTGTAAGTGTTCATGCATTTGGATGACTTGCTAATGTCGGACACGAAGCCACTGAATGATCTCTTTGCTAGAGGTTTTGATGTGTACCAGAGATCTGCACTAGGATTCTGCAGTTCATCTTTGAAACAAGAGTTGAACAAACTAAGAGCACTGCTTTATGTCTTGGAGAGAAACAGACGAAGCATTTTAACTGGACAGGTCTCACTCTCAGGAACCTCATAGATTCTCTTTCCAGATGGAGTTTCTTCTATTCGAATATCACCCCCCCCCCCCCCTGGAAGTTTTTCTGTTGTGTTTCGTGGCAAAGACTTACATATTGGCGACTGTTCTCATCCTTTTGAAAAGAAACGAGTCTGTTCGCAGTTGATGGTGGAACTCTATTTCACGAGTAGCAAGGTGTATAGACAAGTGATACCACGCACATTGTCGAAGAACAATTGGATAATAAGGAGCGGAAAGTTAGTAAGTAGAAATTCGTTCAAGGTCTTCAGGATGAATGACAGATTTGTGGTTGGTAGCCCTTGGATGCACCAGTTTTCGTCATTTCTTTGAGCATTCCATCCAATGTATGGTTCGCTGATTGTCTCGAACAATATCCATGGACCTTCTTAGGTCTTGGAGGTACCGTTTGATTGCCGAACGGATAGATTTCAAAGAATTTTTGTGGTAATTTTCAGCTTGTACATCCGTCAGTTCTTCTGATCTTTTGGAAGTTGATTTCGGTTTGGCTTCACAATAAAATCTCCTTAATTTTGTCGCGAGGACCTCTGGACTGACAATTTTGAATTCAAGGACATCAGAAAAAGCCCCCAAGTGCCTAACTATAAATTTTAAATGAATTAATTGTTATTATTGTTTTAAATGTTTAACTTTTAGTGTTTATAATTTTGTTTGCATTCTTAAAATTGTTTTTCCTTTGTTGGTTTTGTTTGTATTAACAGTGTTTGATTTGATTTTATTTCTTATTTCTGTTACTGTACGGTAGTACAATAAAAAAAATGATATGCTTTTGTGCTGGTCAGTGTTTTGTTATACATGAATTAAATCTGTAGAACATACATTTGTCTTATTTTCAAGGATATATTTATATCATCATTGTATGTTTTATTCTTTTTTTTTGTAACTTATTTTCAAATTGTTAATTTTACTCATAGTTTCCGTATATAAATTTATGGGTGTTTTACCTTTAATTTTAGACATGTTAAGTTTCTTGATATAATTTTTAAATGGGTCAAATATATACCTTGTAAGAGTTTCACTCCCCATTTCGTATTTCGTTTTGTGGAATTGGATTGTCGGGAGTCCTCAAACATTTGAAGGTAATTAATTTAATTCTCTTGGGGGGGGGGGGCACCCCATATCTGAAATTTGGAGCTCAGCCTCGACTTCTTTAGTTTCTTCAAATGGGAGATCCAATGAGGCCAAGATATCGTTCTCGAACAAGAGATACATTTGTATACATGTAGTTCTGGCTCGTTTTCACTAATATTGAAATCACCGTATTCAGCCATATTTTGAGAAGTGAATGCCAAAAGCAGACGGATATTTTAAAATGCAAATTAATTATTTAATATATTGAAAAATAAATGTATTTTGAAAAGATTTTTTCCTGTGTTCTAAAATTCTCGTGGTTTTTTTTATGTGCAAGTATGTTTTAAACGCCTTCTAGTTGATTTCAGTCGGATTTGTTTTCATAGTAAAAGTAGTAACCTAGTTCTCACGAGGTCATTGTATTCATACGCGCT
Source organism: Magallana gigas (assembly GCF_963853765.1). Lineage (NCBI taxonomy): Eukaryota > Metazoa > Mollusca > Bivalvia > Ostreida > Ostreidae > Magallana > Magallana gigas. The sequence continues at coordinate 32,139,422 of NC_088858.1, read as the reverse complement.
CCTAGCGTGACCTTTTGACCCATGCTGCTGTTATGCAGGAATGACAGCAGATTGTGCAAACAGTGTTATATAAGGGAAAACATTTACAAATGTAAATATATATAGATGAACATACTACAACTGACTACATTATGCTGGTTTTGGAAAGTCTTAAAGTCATCTTAATTTCGTAAAAAAAACCATGTCTTTGTTATTTACGAACCATCCGTGTCATTTTTATGCTTTGAATTTTACAGTCATTAAATATGTAACCGGAAACGGTAAAAATTCTATATTTTGGAGTTCAAAATTTAAAAACTGATTATCTTTCCAAAACCTATTATATATAAAATAAAGTTAAAATTCTACTGTTTTAAGGATTAAACCAGGTGCTATGTTGATCCCAGATCATGTTAAACACCTTGTTATTGAAATTAAAAGATGAAAACAGTTTCAAAAATTTATTATAACAAAAGTAAATGTGAATTTATATAATTGATAACATATAAGAAGTACATTTTTTTAAAAATATAACAGGAGTGTAAATATTGCCAACATATATTACTAGAATTATGAAAATATATTGCAATAATTTACCGATAGAAATAATTTCGCAGCACAGTTAAGGCTGTCAATAAACTCCGTTCAGACAAAAAGTACGGGAAATGTGCATTATGACATCACAGTATATTACAAACCTCGAAAGTACTTATTAATCTATTTATTAGTAAAATTAACTTATACTAATCTTTTAATTAAAAACAACAAATGCTATTACTTACAATTTTGATGTCCGTTATATAGTACACACTGAAAAATAAGCGAGATGTCGTTCTCGCTGTACTACAAAATATGACGTCATATGCTTCAAAATGACGCATTAAGTTAAATCATTGAAGGCTATTGTGCAGTTTTATAGCGAAGAAAAATAAATGTCATACATTAACGGAAAAGAATAAATGAATATTTTGTTTAAAATTATTATTAGTAGAATGCTACCTATGTAGTCTTATTTTCATTTTGTTAAAAGTATGCATCGTATAAAGAAGCCACCTCGGTTTTGTATAAAATAGCGTATATCTAAAATCTGAGTACCTAAATAAATCACTTAATTGCAAGTGCATACACTTACTTGATCCCGACAAACTTTTACATGTGAATTTGAAATATGCTATGTAACATACAAACTTCTACGATCCTTGTAAAATCTTACAAATTAATTATTTTTTAATGAAATTAACCCTGTGACCTTCAAAATTATTCAACATATGCATTATAAATTACGGTTTCTACTAACAAATATTCTTATCTTAAAAAGTTCGCACCGTTTTTCAAAATCTACGATATAACATCAAGTTATTTCATAATTCAGTTGTGAATTTTGACATGATTATGCCCTTGCAATATTGAATTTTTTAAATGACCTCAAAACCACAAATACATCTGCTTGTACCATGCGACTGCCATATCACGTGACCACTATGAACATAAAATATTGTACTGTTATATATATATTTTAGAAATATATTGCATTTGAGTGACTGTTATTGATTTTAAAAAGGACATGCCAGTTTAACTAAAGTATACGTGTTTTCATCACAAAAATTTGCCCATATTTTTATTGACCGCCTTAACTGTACTGCGTTATGAGGGTGGAATAAAACTATGTAATTATTACAATAATGGGTTGCCATACTTTTACAGAAAGACAATGTTCAACAATGGGCATGGGATTTGCCCAAATATAAAAAAAAAGTCTGGAAAATACGACATACAATATCAAATATTACGAATATATATATATATATATATATATATATATATATATATATATATATATATATATATATATATATATATATATAAAACAGAATGCGACAGTCCAAATTAAATAAATTGTTTACTGTCAGCGCTTTCAGCCATGTCGGCTCTTCAGACAGTTATAACTGTCTGAAGAGCCGACATGGCTGAAAGCGCTGACAGTAAACAATTTATTTAATTTGAATAAATTGTTTACTGTTAGCGCTTTCAGCCATGTCGGCTCTTCAGACAGTTATAACTGTCTGAAGAGCCGACATGGCTGAAAGCGCTAACAGTAAACAATTTATTTAACGAGGCCGGGTCTAATTTTTTCTGCCCTAGATTTTTGAATGAAATTTTTTACAAGAATTTCTAGTGATATAATTATTATTTTAAGATAAAAAAATAAGAAATTTACCACACCGTTTGTTTAAGGGGTCATCTCAAAGTTTGTTAATTTTTAACATAGGACCCTATGGGATTTTGCTTGAAATGTACCAAATTTGCACATTTTTTAAACTTCTGCCCTAGGGATTTCTTTTTTTGTTCTACATATTAAAGTTATTGCTAAAAGGCATCAAATTGTCAAATAAAAAAAACCTTTTACCTCCTGGTTTGTTCCAGGGGTCTTATCAAAGTTATTTTTTGTACGCCCAATTTCCAAGTTTGTCAGATAATGGCTATTTTTTATTTGACAAAGACGGAAATGGAGATCTTTATTGTGTTATTAAAACATTACGACATATTTAAGTAATAAATAAATATATAACATCACATATTAAGGGTAATTAATATAAAATACATTGTTAATGTCTTGAAATAAATGAATTAAGCGTTATTTAGGCGGGTTAAGAAAACGTGACAAAGGGTTAGGCTTGCTGAACCCTCTTCACGTTTTCGACCCGAGCCCAAATATAGCTTATACTTCGAGACATTTGTGTTTATTCCACAATATAATATCAATTTTACACATCAAACGAGCTATTTTCAACAAATTTTGCTGAATATCTGCAGTTGAAACTATCACTCCATGGCGTCAACAAAGCAAAAAGATGACGTCACAATACAAATGAAACGCTGCGCGAAAGCGTGCGTACTCGTTCTGTACTCGGCCTCGTTAATTTGGACTGTCGCATTCTGTTTTATTTATTTAAGTATTTTTTGCTGTACCAAGGCTTTATTTATCTATCTATATCTATATATATATATATATATATATATATATATATATATATATATATATATATATATATATATATATAATCCAAAATGAGTAAAGTTAATCCACACAAGTATTAAATAATAAAAAATAACAGAAAGCCGAATCAAAACTCTACCGGTTTCATTATAATCTTCAGGAGTTTTGAACAATCACCATAGATACATAAGTACATACATTTCAAATGATCATTGTGACGTCATATAACATCAAGTATATGTTGCGCTTTTCAGAGTTCATTATGACGTCATAGTATAAGCGTTTTGTAATAGTACGGGGGAAAACATATAATATATTCAAATATTCTATAATTGTACAAGAAAAACAAAATATATTCAAACATTCATAATTATAATGCATTCAGTTTTGGTTTATATAATGAAATGAAATGTTTTTCTTTTGTTTCACGCTCTTTTTCGGTTGTTATTTTATAAAATTTATAGATAGGACATACTGTTAAGTTCGGAAAAATGTTCTTGGCACAGTTTCTGAGATGTCCGCTAACAGCCGTGCACTGGTATTTTGCTTCACGAATTTGTTGTCGGTGGACGGTCATTCGATGTCTGAGGGTATCCCCGGTTTGACCAATATAGTTTTCTCCACATCCTGCACATGTTATGACGTAGATTAGATTAGAACTTTCACATGTAATAGAGGAATGTATATTAAAATTTCTGCCGTTTTTGAACTCGAACTGGTGGCCTTCTTGTAGGTAAGGGCAGGTGGCACATCTTGGCTTCTGGCATTTACGGACATCTGGTGTTTCTTCGATATTTTCAAATTTGGCACGGGTTAAAATCTTTTTCAGAGACGGACTTTGTCGTTTACTTTTAATGATCTGAAATTTGTTTAAGACTACGGTATCTCTAATATAGCTTTTAACTTTGGACACGTACGGTTTTAATAATAAATCCAATAAATTGCTAGCACTCTACTTGACCTTCATTGCTAACGGTTACTAAATAAGAAACGAACACGAAGCTCTGAAAAAAGAAACTAACCTTAGTTCTTGACTCTAACAGAGTAACTCAAATATGCCGGATGGCGCTATATATTTCTAGTGGACCAATAAAAAAAAATTTAAATAAATATATAATCCGATAATCTTAGATTACCTTGACTCGACCAATGAAAATTGATAGGTTTGCTTCTCTCTTTATGGTGAAAGTAAAATATTATCCAAATCCCTTAGAGATGAAAATTATATCATACTTTTATTAACTATTAGTTGTGTAATAATCGTTAGTAACCACTTAACCTTTGCAAAGTACGAATGACATTTGCTTTCTTAGATGCTTATGACATTCGAGATATGTAGACCAGTAGTCAAGCCCTTGTTACATAACCAGAAAGTTAGACATCACTTGAGTTGGATAAACAAAATAAAGAGAGAGAAATTATTATAAAACTATTAATTTCATTACTACCGTTATGTCTTAACATTGTATGTTAATTCTTATAAGTGTACTGTTGATAAAAGGTTCGTCGAAAAATAACGAATTAAAGTTTTAATTTATTATAATGTTAAATTATTCATTACATGTTTGTATACGCTGAGAAAGATTGACTTTATGAATAAATTCCAAGAGTTATTTTAGTCTAGAGGAATTCATAACGCACAACCATCTTATCAGTGTGTGACGTTTACAAGAAGTTGCTATAAAAAGTCCATAGACCTTTAAAATACCTTCTTTTTTCAAGTCCTTGATTAGAGTACAAAAATGTATGAAAGTGCGCCTCAAGAGTAGTAAATGGGAGGGCATTTGTACCTAATTCTGGAGGATAAAGCAGCAAAAGCCACTGCGTAGATTGTAAACGAGATACGTAGCATGTGTGGCATTGCATGCTTAATATACAATACTAACATTCCATTAAGAGAGTTGGATGGTCGTGGCCATTTTTAAACTGTGAACTCCTTTAGAAGGATAGCCCTTTACAAAGATATAGAAAAACATTGACATAAAATGCTCAAATTTATGGATTTTTTCTTTACTAAATAATAGTTTACAGCTTAACAAATCATATTTAAAAAATATTGGTAGTTTGGCTATTTGCTGACTACTGGGCCTCCATAAAGTCAGACAAAGAGAAAGAGCAAATTATGTATTGCACAACCAAAGAGGAGGCGACAGCTTGCAGGAATATATTTAATACCTGATGTGTCGGATAGTGAGGAAGAGAATGGAGATTGAATTGCAATAAAACACATGTAGCAGCGAATAATTCACAAATGGAACAATTTGTGGAAACTGTAGAAAATAGATATAGTAAGCAGGGCAAAAAAATGCTTCGGTGATCTCATGTTGTTAAATGCAAAGGTATAATGAAAACCTTTCATGACGCCATTGCTTTAAATCACCAACCGATGTAATAAACATAATATGAAGATAATAAAATTGGTTTCATAGCAATAGCAGTTTGTATTAACTGTGTGTAAGCAACGAATGACTAACAAGTTTTAAGAAATACCTTATAATTTGTATACATTATCGTCGTTTTAAGAAAAGAAACACAGTTTAATCATAAAATTTGAAAAGTAAAAACGATTCTTTACAATGAAATGGAAAAATAGGCTCTGTAGTATTTCAACTTGGTCGTCTTGGTGATTAAATGGTTTCTAACATACTTTTTTCATTACTAGTTTTTAATTTAAAGCAATATGAGCTGCAATTTCATGTTGAAAATTTTTTTGGAAGAAAATGTTATTTTCTACTAAAATGACAAAAAATATCATGGTTTTAAAATTTCTGTTAGCTCTGTTTTTGTGGGAAAAGCCATTAAGAAGCCTTAATTGGAGCAAAAAAATTAATTGAATTATTGTCGTCCTGTACAAAAATTGATTTACTATATATTCCTTATAAGTGAAATCTTTCTCCTGACAAAAATTAATGATTTTTTCAAATCTTATTTATCATAAAAGTTTAAGTTACAGGCAGACTTATCGCACTAGCAGGTTTTTGCAGAAAAATAAAATTCTAAATAATACAGCTCATATTGCTTTAAACTTTATTTTATTCATGATGGTAAAATCAAGATTTGTTCTGTAGAAAAAATTTTGATGTGACGCGTCCGCCTTAAAATATGTAAATGAAAACAAATTAAACAAATGGAAACAAAGTTACTTTACTTTAAGATGTGCAGGCTAACATATTCGTTTAAGTTTATATCAATATTTGTTTAAAATAATACTTAATTTTAAAAAATCTAATTGTGAATAAATTTCACGTACATTTATGTAATTGTCTTTTTCGTAAAAAAAGAGAAAATAATAACATTGATCAAAATTAAAACATCCAAGACAACTGAGAGTAAACTAAATCCTGCGCAAAATATTGCGCACTTGATGATGATGATTAAACTATGCCTGATTTAGCTGAAGCGGAATTCTATTTTTACTCCGGATCCTTGTCGAATGTATTGAATAAAAAAACGGGCGATCTTGACCTTGTTTACAAAAGAGGGAAGCTACGTCCTACGGTGTAGTTTAGAAAATCAAAAATAATTTGGGTTTATTAAAGTAATTAATCTTAACCAAGGATATTGTTTTACAAACCTAGCAAACAGGATTTTATGAACCACTTTTGTTTGATACCTAAATAACTTGGCGAATATTCGAAAAGTCGTTGGAATATGTTTTACATATACTTACTTAAACAACACCCAGAATAAGTTCTTTATTACCATAATGCCATCAAGTTTAAATTATGTATTATTCACACATCTAAACTGACAGCCGTCACACAGAATATATTCAATATACAATAAAAACATATTTGATACAAGTTTTAATTGAAACATTAAGAATGAAACACCATGTGGAGAAGTTAAACAATGAATTCCACGATTTTAGCGGAAGTTTTATTGCCAACTACTTAATAAATGTTTAACCTTCGTTTTACTTAATTGGTATCAGTTGAAAGATTTTGATTGACCCATCCAAACAACCCACCCATAAATACCCATCCGTATCGAAAACCGCCGCAAAAACGATCTCATTATACAGATCTGGACAAGAAAGCATGTCCCTTAAATTACCGTCGGGTTCCAATATACATACATTCGGTGTGCCGTTCGAAAAGATATAGATGTTTCCATCTGTATCGCAGCAAATGGAGTGTATATTGAGGATGGGGAAATCTTTGGATGGTTTAAAGGAGAATCGCGTTTCTCCACGGGGGTTTATGACAATAATTGAACAATTAGCAAAGTCTGAGATCACACAATCGTCGTTTACGTTCACACAAACTTGAAGAGGACAACCGAACTTTGCGTCAATTTCCTCTCTTATGTTAGGCTCATAAATGCCATATTTCTTTACAGAATTGGATGCAGCTGCTGCCAGATCATTGGCATCTTTCTTCTTGTTTCTGCACACTATGATTGACTCGCTCGTCTCCATGTATGCGATTCCACGTGGATATTTAGTCATATTCAAAAATGTTGTTACCTACCAAAAAATATGACATAAGTTTAATAAATCAAAGTGGACGTCTCTCTCTCTTTCACTATAAATATATATATATATATATATTAAATACTCACATGGCGGTTTCGATCGACAACTTGAACCTGTTTTAAATCTGGACAAGACATAAACACATTTCCATATCTGTCGGTTGTGAGAGAGTCTACATGACACCCAACATTTACGAAATCTACCAAATTTCCGTCTTTATCATATAATAGTATGCCCTCGGAATGGTCAGCAGCAACCCAGCATTGACCATTGTCATATTTTGTTATAGAAGATACATTGGCGCATCCATCTGGAACACGGAAAGTGGACACCAATAAAAGAGGACATTGACTGTCCCTCTTCATATCTGGACTGACAACAGACCGAAGCTCTCTGTAGACTTCTTTCGCAAAATTAAAAGCGCGAGTGCATATTTTATTTTGATTTTTTGATCTGGTGGGAAGAACAGTTGTTTTGTTGTTGATTTCATCCATCTCACAGTCAATTTTTATGTTTTCGGCTTTGTTTTTTGAAGTTTTAGACTGTTTTCCCTCTTCTTCATCAAACATAGGTAAGTCGAATTTCTGTTGATCCTCGGAAGTGAAAGATTGGTGAGGTGATGGAGAGTTTGACTCATCGTTTAAATATTCCATGTCATCATTCTCATCATCTGACCGAAAAATACTATCCTTCGAGAAATATTTATTCATACTCATCTTTTTCTCTGAAAGTGCTGGACTTCTCTGCGGAGTTAAGAAATCACATTCCCCCATTTTCGACTCTTTAACCGAATCTTTGTAATTGTATGGTACAAGGTAGCCCTCGTCATCTTCGTCGAAAGGGAGGATTCTATTGAGGGAATCATATCGGTAACTATCATTTTCCATTTCATCAATTTTCAACATTAAAGAAGGAATAAATCATGAGCATGCTTTGTCTAGCTGACCCGCTGTATTATTAGGTATATGAAGATACTCTAAACCTTCCGTATCGTGGAAGGAAATCAAATCATGGCATTCTTTGAAACACGCGGAAACAACTTGAAAAAAACACGTTACAATTTCAAAAAAAAACTAAATTTTTAAAAGACGTGTAACTAATCCGTACTAGTTTATTGAACTCCGATTTTGTTAGGTAGTTAAAAACTATACTTTTCTAGTCTTTGATCCGGTGATATATTTTTATACGTACATAATATATCTTTTTATTTAAATTTATTGAACGATTGTTACCTAATTGATTCTTTCGACGAATTGTTGATATTTTGATATTTTAATAGGGCTCGATGGTCGTGGTCTTTTTTTTTAAAGAATGTATTGATCTACTCTAGAAAAAGAACTCTATATTCAAATATAGGAAAATATCCAAATTTGAAAGGTAAAATCTATGGCTTTTTCTTTACTAAATCATAGTTTAAAGCTAAACAAACCATATCCTAAAATTTTAGCTAGATCTGAGGTTACCAAAACTTTACAACATTATTTCAACGGTGCTACACTGTCAGACAGCAAAAAGCAGAAAATAGCATAGATACTTGTGTAGAAGGACTTCCTTATGACAAAAGCTGTTGCCGTTTTATATGTAAGTGACCGTTAAGTAGGCTTTCGACGACATCACTGTCATGGAGCAGATTAAAATAACCAAGCTAATCCGGAGAGTAATTTAACCATTAAAAATAAGATTCAAATCACACAGAACGACAAAATGTTATTCAAGAAGGCCTAAAACATCAAGAATTCTGATGGTAGCTAAAGAAATTGAAAAATCGGGTGATTATTTGTATGTATCCTAGATTGCTAACGAAGAACATGCTCATAATTTGACTGCTTTGAAAATGGACACAAAGTTTCATAATTAGCATTTATAAGACTAAAATGTTTTCAACAAATTTAGAATTGCAGTTTTTGGAAAATGAATGAAATAAAATATCTTTTTCCCATTCAGATATCATAATAATGTCTGCTAATTCCCAAAGAGGCATCCAAATTCAATATGGCCATGGGTTATAGTGGAAAATGATTTTGTTACAAAATATCCCAGTGATTTTTAAGCATGAATTCAATACGTTGTTCTTTTAAACAATCTGAATTTCGGTTGTTACTGTTGTTTTCTCGTATAGGTATACATGTACAAATCTTAAGTATAAATACAAGATGTAATTGCATTTATGTTTTATACCATAGAAAGTGCTTTTCTGATATTTTTTTATATTTCTGAATAATTATGTAGAGGCGAATGCCTTTTTGACAAAATATATCACACAACATCCATGAACGTAAACATGTACTAATGGAAACATACATTTCATTTCTAAATCGTTTGCCGGACTATAATATTATAGTTTTTTTTAATATGTGACGACAATTCAATAGAACAATGGCAGAAATACACAATACAATATGCATCCATGTTGTGCCTTTTCTCTAGCATTTCCATCTTCGATTTGGCATTGTACTTGACTGTATAAAATACTCATTTTGGTTTTTCTTTCTTTTTTCATTGTAGAATTTCCTCAACTGTGTCGCATAAAACCCGTTCAATATGAAGCAGATATTCTGCCTTATCAGCTAGAATGTGACAATTGAAGCAGGATGAAATCGGCGTTTGCTTCAAATGCAAAGCACAAACAGGAAGGTTATGTATCGTCAAAAATGGATAAAATTGTTTATAGTGGCATGCAACAATGTTATGTACCCGAAGATCGATATTGGAAAGATGATAAATAAAGGTGGCACTAATTGTAAATTTAGAGATTAACAAGAGCAGAAATCGATGTGGATTTCGTGATGTTTCTTATGATAATTTTTCATTTTTATTTCAGATGAATTTTCTCTGTAAATGTTTCACGATTATGAATAAAAACAGTTTAGAGAAATAAAATAATAAATATTGGCAATCTATAATGATATTTGGTACGCCAAGTTTCGAAACAGGGTTTTTTTCCTCAAAATTTAAATAATCCACAATATGTTTTTTAATGGAAACGCGATAAATTAAGAGCACACTGTAGCGGGGAACGTTTGAAATTGATCGTGCTAGAAGTTTTTGAAGAAAAAAAATTGAATATAAAAATATGCTTCCTTATATAAAACTACAGATAATAAAAAAAAGTGTTCATTTCTGTGAGATCTTTTTAACAGATCAAAAAGATCTTTTTAACGTCACAATGATGATCAAAAGAGCTTTAAGTTTTTGTAATGCTTGCGATGGTTGTGTTCATAATTCTCAAGGATATGCCTATCTCAAACATAAATGAAAAAAATTAAAAAACAGTAATGTTATATAGTTCAGCTCAATATGAATTTGGTTGGTAAAAGATAAAGTCTTCTGGAAAGCCCTTGATCTTCACTGACATAAGCAACTATGTTGGTTAAGTTTTTGACATTGCTATCTATACCCATCATATTGGGAGTTCATGAAAGACAATCTTTTATCATTATTGTATGACAACATGTTGCGACGATGTTTTGGAATGTCCACTTGTGAGCCCGAATTGAATGACCTTAAAGACGTCAAGAGCACATAGATAATTTTTTTTAAATCATATTCAGAACAAGATATAGGATGGTGCTTTTATACTTGTTTTAAAAAGACGGTGACAAAATCATTATAAAGATTTAATCAGTGAGTGTAGTCTGAATTCTCAGCTAACATAAGAAACTTTAAGTTGAAATAAGCAAAATAGTGCAAGAAAGCATGCGAACGCTTTCTTTGAAGATTCACGCGGGTTGTAAAATTGGCGATCATTGCAGGAATATTTCTGCATTGTCGCCACCATAACATCCCGCATGAATCACCAAAGAAATCATTTTATTGTTTAAATGAAACAGTTTAATAAAAAATTATATCAAAGTCAATCTTGCAAACTAAGTTTTAGTAAAATCTATTTTCCTAATAAGTATGAGATGACGTCATTAAATCAGATATTTTAATCAAAGGACTTTGCAAACGTCCATACCACAAATAAACAAAGCATTTTTTTAAAAATCCATGATAGTGTATTTCTTCTGTAAGTCCTTTGTTAAGTTAGTTTTGTTTTGATTGCAGATATCTCGTTCTCCTATCATCTGTGATATTATTATATGATATATAAATGACCGCAACTTAATAGATTCGATTTCTTGATATACATAGTGTCTTTTGTACCATAACCCATTTAATTGTACATCTCAATTCACATCAGAAATCAGTAATCAAAGAGTTACGAAAAAGTACCTCATGTCGTTGCTGTGTGGCCTAAATTCATCAACAACACTGTATTTAACTTATTTACCATTTCGAAGAAATTGCATCGTTCAATATAATTCGTATTATTAAAACTCTTGTTCCAAGATTTTCAGAGCAATAATCTTTTATATAACATGGTACAAATGGAGATTTAGAGAGATACAGATAGGAATCATTGTAAAATATCTCAGTAAGTAAGAATGAAATAACTGCTCTATTTTATTTTTCTTGCATCATCATTTTCATTTTCAAAGTAGTGACATTTTTGACACGATTTATTACTGATCGTGTTTTGCAATATGCACTATTTCTAGTAAATGTTGAAATGAACTCCTAACTGATTCAATTTTAGTTGATATTTATAGATCATTTTAACCATTTTGCATTGTATCATCATTTTCACAGGTCACAGGTTGTGACATTTCTAGATATTATTCATTACTGATCGTTTTATGAAACATGTACTATTTTAGTAAATGTTGAAATGAACTCTTGATCATGATTGATTCGATCAATTTTCAGTTGAAATTTCTAGATCAATTTATGTTACCTTTATACACCATATTGCTTCCATATTAGTTGAGCAAATTGCCAAAATGATTTAGAATAGTCACTTATATTGTTAAATAACAATGCAATATTTACAATCGAGGAAATAAAAAAGTAGAGTAAGCTGGAGCATTGTCATGATTTAAATTGAAAATTTGGAAATTTTATCTTCTGATTTTAAATTTTGACAATGACAATGTTTCCATAGTGCTGGCCACTTTATTGATATCTTTAATGATTAGTCAAATTTACATTGTCATTTACATGTATTATACAATAAGCAAGATACAAGGCTTACAATTCTTTGTTATGAAAACAAGGCGCATTCTATAAACTGGTTAAATGTTTTTTTCGAGTAGATTTTTTAAAATTGTTTTTGTTTGTAATAAACACAAAAACGCATGCAGTTACATGTACTAGTGTTTATCACGCTGAATTTTGATTTAAACATGATATCTTCTATTCATCACTCATCATATAAATTTAAAAACATGACGAACTCTGTAAACGTTACTGAGAAATATCAGCTCTGTATATTAGTTAAAACTCAATATGATTGACGGTAAATTAGTAGTTGACCGTTGGAAATACCCTAAAACGGCTTTGTTACACGTATCACGAAAAAGGAAACAAATACAATTGAAAAACATTTGTTTAATTCATAACTGTGCTCGTTTAAAATGAGTTTTATGTTAAAACAGGCATAGTGTTAAACAATCTAAAGAGACAATTGTGTTTTAACAAACAACATTGGTTTGGTTGCTGAGTTTGAAGATTTTAATTGTATCTTTCGAGCTCCCGAGCCATAGATATCCATCAGTATCAAACACCGCTGCAAAGCAAGTATCGTCGCTCAGATCTAGACAAGTAAACGTATTTTTCACATTGCCGTCAGAATCCAAAATACAGACGTTTGGTGTACCTTTCGAAAAAATATATATATTACCATCTCTATCACAGCAAACAGAATGTCTATGGCTAATGGCGAAATCTGTTGACGATTTGAAGGAAAATCTCGTTCTTCCAGAGGAGTCGATGGCAGTTATTGAACTATTGGCAAAGTCAGAGACAACACAGTCGTTATTTACATTCACACACACTCGATGAGGATAAACAAACAAAGTTTTCGTTACAGTCCCGGATTTGGTCTTGGTACCGCTTATACTGTATTTTTCTATTCGGTTTGATGGTTTGGATGACATGTTAACGGCAATTTTCGTTTTGTTTCTGCAAACCAGGATTGACTCGCTAAGCTTCATATAAGCGATCCCACGGGGAAAATCAGTCATATCCCTTAAAGTTTTTACCTACAAATAAAACCAAAAAAAATAAAATTAAATAGTGGACTCTCTCTCTGATTTTAAAAATCAAAGTTCATATGTAAATACCAAAAATACGTTTACATTTCACGGTTTCTCAAAAAGTATCTATCGCGGTCGTTTTAATTTCGTGAAAAAATGTTTTGGAATAAAAAAACTCACGTGTCGGCTTCGATTGAAAACTAGAACCTGTTTAATCTCTGGACAAGACATGTAGACATTTCCATGTTTGTCTATTGTAAGTGAATCTACAGGACTCCAAACATTTACAGCTTCTATCAAATGTCCGTCTCTATTGTACAATCGAACACGTTTAGAACCGTCAGCGGCCACCCAACATTCACCATTTTCATAACTTGTTATGGAAGAGACATTCGCCATTCTTTTCGAAATTAAGAAACTGGAAACCAACAAAAGGGGGCCTTTATTATCGCTTTTCGGGCTATTACAAACCGATGACCGAATTTCCTCATATTTTGAACTTATCTTTTCTTTCACAAAACGAAAATAACGAACACACTTCCTGTCACAAGTTTTTCTTGTGGGAAGTAGTGTTTTAGAGACAACACCCCCATTCTCACCGAAATAACTGGAATTTTCATTTTTACTTTCTAGAGTTTTTGATGGTATAACCTCTTCTTTTCCATTAAATATGGGTGATGCCCTTTTTTTAGTATAGGTCAATTCACTTCTTTCTTCCATCTTAAATGCCAAATCCGTGTAATTGTGAGGCAGAACGTAATCTTCATCATCTACTTCAATTCTTGCTTTGAGATTCATTTTCTCCTCATCTGTCAATGATGTACTTCCTCGGGCATTGCTTTGTTCACTTCTTTCTTCAAATTCTTCTACTTTAATTCTTGCTTTGAGATTGCTTGAGGTTTCTTGTTTACGTTCTTGAGTTTTTGCTGGAAATACATATTCTCCGTCAACTGTGGGTGAAATATTTTTATTTAGATCTTCCTGAGGAATGGACTCCCGAGATGATCCAGGTTTCCATTGATTTTTTACCTGTCTGCTTTCTTCATCCTCGTCTTCTGACAGAAATATACTGTCTTCCGAGAAATATTTGTTCATTTTCTCCTCACCTGTCAATGATGTACTTCCTCGGGCATTGCTTTGTTCACTACTTTCTTCAAATTCTTCTACTTCAATTCTTGCTTTGAGATTGCTTGAGGTTTCTTGTTTACGTTTTTGAGTTTTTGGTGGAAATACATATTCTCCGTCAACTGTGCGTGAAATATTTTTATTTGGATCTTCCTGAGGAATGGACTCCCGAGATGATCCAGGTTTCCATTGATTTTTTACCTGTCTGCTTTCTTCATCCTCGTCTTCTGACCGAAATATACTGTCTTCCGAGAAATATTTGTTCATTTTCTCCTCATCTGTAAATGATGTACTTCCTCGGGCATTGCAATCATCATTATCTTCCTCGAGAAGATATATGCTGTTTTTGGCAAAATATTGGTTGATATTTTCCCCCATTAAGTTAATTTTCTCTCAAGTTAGGGTATATACATGGAGATAAGAACATATCTTGCTCGTTTGTCACGCTGTATTATCAGATGCAGTGCATGTATATCTATATTTTGAAACTTCCTGATTGTGGAAGGAAAGCGATTAATTGTCTCACTCTGAAACATGGCGATATATATATATGTATAGAGAGAGAGAGAGAGAGAGAGAGAGAGAGAGAGAGAGAGAGAGAGAGAATCCAAAAAGAGTGAAAGGTGATATCACACAGTATAAATAATCAAAAAAAGAAAAAGAAAATGAACAGTTCCAAAGTCTCTATTCACTAGCGCTCTCTGGATTTACATCCATCTTCAGGTGAACGTACATAAGTTATGAAATTAAATAAACTATACATATTTGTATACATATAGGTATATACATACTGCTATTTGGTACCATAGTAGCAATATGGGTGTCTATACATGTACTATTCGCCATTTGAATAGTAAATAGTGAAAAGCTAATAGAGCTGTTCATCACACACACACACACACACACACACAAGGAAAAAGAAAATGAACAGTTCCAAAGTCTCTATTCACTAGCGCTTTCTGGATTTACGATTTACATCCTTCTTCAGGTGAACGTACATAAGTTATGAAATTGTTTTCCTACCAAATATAGTGGTACCAAATATGTATTTGCAAACCATCAGTCAGAATTAAACCTTTAAGAAAAAATGCAGACAAATTCTTTGATTATATAACTTTTATTTATAATATAATAGATTATAAAAATATGGTTGAAAAAAAAGTTAAACTTCCTTAAAACCTTTATTTCCTTGTTTCGTTTATGTAATATACATAGGTATTTAGAATGTAGTATGCAGCACAGCTGAAGTTTTTGAAGTTAAATTTCCTTAATGTTTTATGATATATGTGTAAGTTTGACATGTTTTTTTTAGACCGTCATTGCTAAATATTTGAAGTTAATTGTTGGATTTGATGATCATTTGCTTCAGAAGAAAATCCTAGGGTGGGAGTGTAAATGTGTTGGAGAGTGATAAAGTTGCTTCAGTATTGTGACATGCGCAGTTTCTGTACATGGTTGTTAAGGATGTTGGCACCTGAACTAATAGTAATGTCAATCATCCGAAAACCACTTGAATATGAAGATGGGGACCTAAAATGTTCATTTATTTTATTTGTGACCCATGTCACATGTCATTTTTTTGAAATACGGAGACCTAAACAGAAAAGAAAGTTTTCCTGAAATTTTTGTTAAAATTTGACATGGAAATTGATAATTTGAAGAAATCAAACACATATTTATAGTTTGAACAAGAATTTAGTTATGATTTTAATACAGTATGAAGTTGAGCACATGTAGTGACTATAAAAGTAAAATCTAAGTCAAAGTTTAAAAATTCTTGCTTTACTGGTGGCTTCAAAGGCCAGTACATAAGGAGCACAAAAACAGATGTTACAAATTTTTGGAGCAATTAAATTATAACGCAATAAAAAAAATATAGATATGTCATCTTTCTAAAACTTTGCATACAAATAGACATACATTTAATGTCTCATTTAAAAGTAAAACAAGTAGGGATCACATCTCAAAAATTTGAGATATAGCATGAAACAAGCTAATTTTAGGCCAAAATTGGAGTTTTAATTTCTTCTTAATTTCTTTGAAATATAAGCTAAATATGCCAAAATATATCGATAGCAATATCAAAATATTGTTTTAACATGTTTTTAGAACATCGTGAATATATCGTAATACACAAACTTTCTAGAAATTTGGTCTGTGCTGAAAATTAGGAAGCTAAAGTAACAGTACTACAAAACTAGTGAGTTATGAAAAATGTTCATTTCCTGCTTGAAAACCTTCCGCCACAAAATGATTATAGCCCCTTACTAAATTCTGTAAAAATGTATAATTTTTTAAAAACAATTTTATTCAATAAAGTTTATTTAGGATTGTAAAATATAAATTTACTACTAGAATTAATATGTGTACAGAACTTTCAGACTAAAGGTGACCCAAAGTGGAAACCCAAAACTTGAGGAGCGAACCTCTTTAAATTAGTCTGTTTGGAAATACGCGTGAAGGTTTTTAAAGATTTCAAAATCTGTATCGTTTATTTGTTCAACAATACCTGATAATACAAAACTTTACCTAACAATCTCATTAAATATTTAATTAAAAACAGGAATTAAAGACGTGAATAACTTGGTAATTTTACACAAAGCGACTCGAGATGCAATATTTGACTTTTTTAAATAGCTTTATATATCACTGATATTTTTGGGCTAAACAACAATGAATTTTGTTCGAGTTTATAACCTTCTTCTTCCAATACATTAAAACAGATGGAATTGAGGGACCCTTATTATAATATAGAGGATATGCATAACTATAAAGAAACAATATAGATTAGTCATGTTACGTTCTTGCATATTAACAGGACACTATTTATTGCCAAAATCTCACCGTTCGAGGAAAAACTTTGATCATCAGGGGGGAAACCTATTATAAATACAGAAAATACAACTTATAAATAATAATAAGGAATAATTGTATATAAAATTGAACACTCTTACCGGTATGAGAACCAGACAAAACGCAAATATATAACCCTACCGCAAATAAGGGGAATATCAACCATTTGATTTTATTTAAAATTAACAAAGTAATTATGTGAGGGTCAATCGTTTTATAACTTTGAGTTTCAATTCCTTGAGCGGTACGTAAAATAACAGTGAAATGAACTGGCATCAACATTGTTTCTATACTCCAAGTATAAACGCGTTTCTAATGCACAACTTATTATAAGGTGTCACGGGACAGTTTCTTGATACACTTCGCTGTAGACAGGGGATGTGTGTCTTCGGAACTATATAACTACATGTAGAATGTTCTCAGTTCCCATTCAGCAAAAACTACCTTTTATTTACCCTATATACGACCAATCACCAATTTGTGAGGAAAAGTAGTATTCCAAATCTGTAAAATTTTCTACATAAAGGATTTTCTAAGATTTTTTCGCCCATTTTTCCATGATTTTTCAGCTTTTTAGACAACCCCCAGCTTTTTCCCTGCTAAGGGCTGACATTCTGTATCGTGTTCATGTTGCACTGTCGCATTTCACAAACTAGTATGTGATGATTTTTTGCTATGTTTCCCGTCCACCTAGATTTTGTGTTATTTTACCCCCCGTCTTTGCAATATCACTGTGGTAAGTCAACACAACAGTCAAAGCCGCATGCAAGTTTCGCATTTTAATTCTGATTTTCAGGTACTTAACTTAAGGGGCCTAAATATTGCATACCATTTTCAATGGAAGACATCCCTCTAACTAACGATAATCATTACAAATCATTTCATTAATTTTAGCAACATTCACTAGCCTCTAAGTACAACAACTGTCAATTTTACAAAAATGTTACTTTATCCGAAACTGCCCCTTGCTACTTTGGTACTAGCATACCGATATTTTCCCGGAAAGGGTCGATTAAGGTTCCCGTTGTTAACAAAACAAATTAACCCAGTAGGAATTCATTTACATTGAGGTGTCTCATTTTTTTCGGAAAGAATAAGGATACTGCAGACTGATGAGAGTTATTTGCATACAGTTTTCAATGCATTATTTATTCGTAATTTTTCAAATAAAAAATTGATGATTGGGAAAAGACGTCTGTTTAAACAAGCTTTATGATAGCGTCAGAAAGATCATTACTCTAATGGTGTTGAATGGCTAATATTATTTGAATTGTGACAATTCGCTCTCATGTATGCGACGGACGTATTCATTTAAAAATGCACAGCATGAGTCAAACCGATAATGTATTGATATAAAGAATCACGCGTCATTTGTAGTGGGACAAAACTGGCTTTCTACAACATTTTAGAGCGCAAACGAGAAAGTTTATCGTCAAAAGTGGATAAAATTGATTTCTGATGGCAAGCGAAAATGTTGTGCACCCGAGAATCAATGCGAGAAAGCTGAATAAATAAAGTGGTAGCTAGTCGTTAGTGAAGTGATTCACAAGCAAATTAAGAGACCGACACACAAAAAGTTTTCTGCGTACAACTGCATATCCAAGTTGTTCCTAACTATTGGTTCCGAGGGAATAGGAATTGGTGGGTTTAAAGTCAAATAGGCTAGTGACTCGGGTAGAAAAAATCGTCCTCTGATCAGATGGATTAACATCAGAGAAATTTCAGGGTAGGTTGATTTTATTGATAGCTATTTTTAAGATATCTATTTGATTTATTTTAAAAGTTATGTTTTAAAACCGTTTCATGAAATTTTTTTGACAGTGAAAATCATTGATTCTTATATAAAAAAAATTTGATTGTCTAAAGGAATTTTTTACAATTGAGATAATAATCTAGATAATGAACATTATTTTTCAAAGATATTGATTAAAACTAAGCAACACAGGTTGAAAAGGTGGAATAGATTATCAAAGAGCAATGATTTATTATCAGAAGTTGATAGCATGCTGAGTTTTTAAGTTAATAGGTGTGTGTGGTCGTATCCATTATCTTGTTTGTTGATAACCCGAAGAAAAATGTCTCTTGTAATTCCTATAAATTTATAATTCATGGAAGTGATCTTTATAGAAACTTTACGATAAATGACAAAAGATAATTATCAGAGTGATTTTTTGTGTTCTTTTGCCGTGCCCGATAGGAACTTGCTAAAAAAAAGTATGAAATTGGAACATTTTTAACGAGGAAATACGATTGTGTTCGCCTGATGAAGAATGTGTATAGATTTTTGTTTTCAATATTTCTTTAGATCTTATGAAAGTTAAGTAAAGATGTCTAAAGGCAAGAATAGACAGAGAACATTGGACCTAATCCTGAACAACCTCAAGTGTTATCTTTGTCTGGAAGAATTTAAAGATCCGCGCCTGTTAAACTGTCACCATAGTTTTTGCAAGGAGTGCCTCGACGGTTACATTACGACATGCTGTGAAGATGGCGTTTTGGAATGTCCACTTTGCGAGTCTGAGATGAAAGTTCCCGAAAAAGGGGCACGAGCGCTAAGAAGAAATTATTTCTATCAACTTCAAGAACAGAGCATTGGTGAATTTTGCCAAGTTTGTGGAGAGGAAGAAGAGGCGAAAAAGCACTGTATAGAGTGTAATCAAGATTTTTGTGCGTCATGTGTGAAATCACATGCTGGAATGACAGCCACGCGAGAACATCATCTGCTGAAAGTAGGACAGAGTGCAAGCAAGCAACAGATAAAACATACTCTTTTCTGCAAAACCCACCCTGAGGAGCGGCTGTTGTATCAATGCAAAGTCTGCAAGGATTTGGTTTGCCAGCATTGCAACGCAACAACTCACAAGCAACATGCATCAAATTACGTCAAGGATGTTGCAGACTCGAATAGGGCCAAATTAAAAGGCATTGTCAATTCAGAGGAATACGTAAATTACTTGTGTTGGTTGGCAGAGAAAAAAATGGAGATATCGCAAGAAATTAGCAGATTTAAAGGAGCACAGCACACAGCAGAAGATGCTATTCAAAAACACTCGGAAATGTTGCACCATCTCGTTGAAATTGTGAAAAACGATCTTATGGGGAAAGTGAAAGACATGATGAAAGAGAGAGTGACACCTATCAAGGGACAAATCAAAGACTTGGATAGGAAGATTTTGTCTGCTGCGACAATCTATCAGTTTGCCAAAAACGTTAGTCTACAAGGTGACGACATTGCTGTTGTGGGATACAGTCATAAACTGGTAGCGAAGCTGGATAAAATGAAGTCGGACTATTCAATACCAACAGTCAAAAGAGGTAACACCTTCTACTTTGACCCGAAGCACATTGAAGAAAAAGACATTCGTCCATTGTTTGGGATGGTAACACCTGGGATCCCTGTTGAAAAAGACCTTAACCCAGAACTGCTGGAGGACTTTGAAGTGGAAAACCAAGGTTCAGTTGTTTCTGCCATACTTCCTCTAGGTGATGGAAGAGCATGGGTTGTTGAAGGTGTAGAAGGAGTGCTAAAACTATACGATAATTCAGGAAGAGTCCACAAGTCACTTCACTTGGGTCTACCAGCGGACGACATTGCAAGTGGACCAAACAACACCATTTTAGTGTCTTGCAATTCTGGAAAGGTCATCAAGACAGTTGACAAACAATTGCAACAAACGACGCTGCTATCCACCCCTGTCTGTGCACGAGGATTAGCCATGGACCAAAAGAGTGGAATCGTTTATATCTGCATGACCGAGAAAAATGCCTTTTTTGATCATGATGCCACACATAACAATAAAGTGGTGAAGACAATGACAGGAGAAAACAAGAGATGGGAGCTACCTGATATTTTGGAATTTTCCGCCCATCCAACTGTTGAGTATCCAGCCAGAGTGGTCATAACCAAGAATTCGTTTATCGCTATATCTGACTGGAAAAGGGAGTGTGTAACTGTGTTAAATCCGAGTGGCCATATTCAAGCCGAGTACTATGGACTAAAGAAAAATGCGGAAAATTATTTTAACCCGCGTGGCCTCTGTAGTGACCCGGACAACGGGTATATTTACGTGACCGACTACAATAACAGTAGAATCATGAGGTTGGACGAATCAGGAAATATGTTTGACGTCGTGCTGAACAAGTCTGACAAAATATTCAAACCTTGGTCGGTCGCCTTAGGTCAGGACGGGGTTTTGTGGGTAGGGAGTCGAAATGGAAAGATGTCTGTGTACCATCTAAATTGATAATTGTGATTTTGCAAAAAGGAAGTTTATTACGATTACTTTGGTTTCATCAATAGTCGTGTGCATCAATGTTCATGAAATGAATGAAAATTACAGGGTAAAAGATACGTAAAACATAGACAATGATAATACCAATACAATTTGTTATAAGAAATTGCATTCAATGAATACGCAAATTGGTACGTATTTAACGAAAATTAATAAAACTACAATGTAGTACCCTAATCAGCCTTTGATTTTTTTCATTGGATATTTTTGACCATCTTCTATTTATTAGTACAAGAAATATTTACGATTGAAATTTTTAAAAATGCTCCTACGTCTGTATACAAAGTTTTTCGTATAAAGTAGAATAAAAAAATAACCCCGACCAAAAACTCCTTTTTAAACTCAACCCACTTAGTGCGTCTAACTCCATTATATTTATAGATTACTATTATCTGTGTGGACATTTCAATAATTTGTGTGTGCCGATATAACAAAACAACAGTGCGACCATTTATTTCCTTACAAGTTTTGATTTTGCAAATTGATTTTTTTTTAAAATATGTTCATGAATGTTGATGAAAGCTACCGGAGACAATGCAAGCATCCGTGTTGTTATAGCATCAATTGATTATTTTGGGGTTTTTTAAATCGCGACTTTTCACCAGTTTGGATTGTTTTGTTTCCATGTCAGCATTGGTTACTAGTAAATAAACTTTACAAAGTGTTATATTTCTATGCGGAAATTACAGGTATTTTTATTGCTCTATCAGACCCATATACACACACTTACGTACATGTAATAACAGTTTGTACACGTAAGGAAACTTGGCAAACCTACGTCAGCAGATGTCGGCTTAAGGAATTATTATAACTGATATTGTGTTTTATGATCAAATTAGATTCACAAAATATATACTATTTTTTAAAACTAGTTTAGACTGCGTATTTCTGATTTCGTGTTAAAAATTCTATTTGTGTAGTACTTAGATTCAAAAAAATGTGACTTCCTTCTATGAGTTCAAATGTAAGTGATTGAGTATTTTTGTACACTTGTTTTTAGAACTTTTGCACATCCGAATACAAATGGTTGTTGAAAATTGTATGCAAAAAAACCTGAAAATACAGCATGTGTACACCTGTGTATATATATTATTTTATGCACGCGTATGTACAGATTGTATAATTATGTGTCTAAGCGATTAACGGAATACCCGGCTAACCAAATTGTATAACCTATTGAGTAATCCAGAAAGCTGTTGAGAACACTTTACCAGTACTCTGTAATTCGCTGAAATATATTCATCACAAATTTACTTTTAAAATGCCGAACAAATCCAAGTGATAAAATATTACTGGGTTAATTCATATAAATTAAAACATGCACCTGACAATGACAAAATGACAAATTCGAAATCTGACTCTCCTAATCAGATACATGTATTGTACGGAATCAACAAGCAACACAAGTTTTCCAGAGAATATGAACTACAAAAAGAGTAATCACAGTTTATTTTTAGGTTGCAGGACTCGTATCAGACAGGAATGCTTATAAGAGTATTGTTTTGTAAGCCGTAAGCACGCTACTTCAAAAGCGCGGGATTTTCTAGGGGGTTTTCTGTAGGGTTTTTTGCCTTTTTGGCGTAGATTCATCCTACACGGAAGAAAACCCAGAAAATCATGAAACGGGAAACACATAAGGTTGAGTTTTTCTGTTGAGAGGGGTCGGGGTGTCGAGAGCAACGTAAAGAGGATGTAAAATATCTGTGATGATGCGTACATCAATTATACAAAATATTTCAGTTACAGTAAAACTCGTTTCGTACCATGTTCCGTATATAGCGAATTCTCGGATATAGCGAAGTTTTTTTGAGTCCCCGGTAAAATTCTAAAGAAATCTTTGCAAAATTTTACGGTTATAACGAATTCAGATATAACGAAATAACTGATATAGCGAACTGTTTCAGTGTCCCTTAAAGGTGAATAACAACGAAATTTAACACTAGTCTTTGATAACGAATTTGTTTACAGTTTAAAAAGTTTGCACGACCATTTAACACAATAGTTTGAATAAATTTATTTTCTCATAAATTCTTCAATGTACAATTCGATTTTTAAAGGTAACAAAAGGATGGGGTTTTTTTTCAAGCATCAATTAGCAAAAATTGTAGTCTGGTTAAAGAAAACATGTTTATACTAGTGAATTTGCTGATGTTAATATTACGAATTCGTTATATGGATATAACGAATTACGGATATAACCAAGTAAATTCATTGGTCCTTAGGACTTCGCTATAACCAAGTTTTACTGTAATAAGCCCAATCACGTAGCTTCACTTTTTAGCCCAGGAAAGATTTTTGTTAAATTTGCATAAAAAAAATTTGAATTAACGTGGAGTTGCGCCCCCTCTCTCCTCCTCCCCACTTTTATGTCAAGTAAAAAAAATGAATTGAAAATAAGGAAATAAACAGTGAAATTGAAGTTATAGATATTATTAGCCCCCCACCCTCCCCCCGGGGAATAGGATTTTCTGGCTTTTTTTAAAGAATCTTATTATTTTCCTTTTTTGTCAAGATTTTTTATTGGAGTCTGCCCCCCACCCCTTTCCACTTTTAATAAAAAAAAAAGATATTACGTGCCTGAAGCAGGATATTTGAATGATTTATTACTTTTTTGTTATCGCACAAAGATAAAATAGGTTGTTTCATTCATATTTTAAAACAAAAATTGGATCGAAAGTCAGTATATACATGTAATACATGGAACCAAATTGAAAAAAAGTTCCATAACTCAATTCATTTACCGGTTGAGGTCCCTTTGGAGCAACATGATTGTGCATTAAAGTACGTATATGTTAAACAATATGCACATACCCAAGAGAATTGCATTTACACGCACACACACACACACACACATGCACGCGCGTGTGTGTGCGTGCGTGTAAATGCAATTCTCTTGTGTATATATATATATATATATATATATATATATATATATATATATATATATATATATATATATATATAAAAGCTCATTTCTACAAAAGTAACTGTTGCATTCTATACATCGCCAGATTTTAAAATCACTCAAATCGAAAAAAAGATTCGTTTAGAGCAAGCGATCCTCTCATAAATCAATTCAAAGTTCACAAATTTGAATCAAAGACGAATTTCAACTTCAACCCCGGATCTTGGGCTATTATGTGAGGAAATAATCAATTGACAATTCTGACTCTGTTAATGGCGGAAACTGACCCCAACGATCACTTTCTTTCATATTGATTGACTTTTATCACAGATCTATCATCAATGCAATGAAACCGTTTTCATAGGGCCTTGTTAACAATTTAAATGACCTTCTTGTATTGACTACTGATTGATGCTCAAAGCTGAGAATAAATTTACATGTGTTTACACGAACTTGCCGTTTGAAAAAAAAAATCATTTTTTCTAGGAATAGAAAAAAAATAAACGATATTCATAATGCATACACGTATCGATCTACATGTATTCTTATTTGATATATCATTTTTTTATAATCTACATTTGATTGATTGATTGATTGTATTCTCGGTCACGTAGAATATTTTTTTCACAAAGAAAGACCAGCGCTGAAAGTCATTGACAAGACAAAAAGGATAAAAAGGGAAGTATAAGGAATAAGAAAAGAAATTTACTTCATATTTTGCTAAACCTCGATTTCCTCTCCATGGGTGTATGGGTAGGCGATTTTGCATGAAAGTGGGGGGAGGGCAAACACTTTTTATCTGATTGACCAAAATATACTTTCACTATCACAGCTGTTACACCCCTTATCTATAAATTAATACTCAATAGCTAGCTAAGTGGCATTCAAGAATTTCTTTCTTGTCGGTGTTCTCATAGGCACTTTGTGTTTTTCAAGTGAGTTAGCTCATCTTGGTAAAGATCGATGCCCTATTCTCTTTGTATCTCTAACAACTTGTTACAAGTGTTGGTGGACATATTTTTTCGATGCAATATTTTATATATTTAGTTTGTTGCACCATTTTATGTTATCAGTGCCAATGCATTAGATAAAATGTGTATTATTTTTAAAATTGTGCCTATATTCTGTCATTATGATAAAAGGCGTTCTGAAATCTTATTGTATAATGTAATTTTATTGTATGAGACAAATTTTCAAACAAAATGAAATATAGCATTTATTTTTCGATTTTTTTTTTAATTTGGATTTCATCTACACGTACTTACATGTGTCTCGTTCGTGATACTTAACAATAATATTAGTTGTCAGCAATACGCCCACGCTTCCGTTCCGATAAGTGAACAAGAATTATTAAATTGATTTTCAAAACTCAAAATGCAAAGGAAAGATGCATTTCCTAACTTGTGGGGAAACGTGAGAAATGTATATAAGAAAATATGGCTTTGAAACATCGATAATACTGAATCATTTATACGACAACTAACTGCAGGTTTGAAAATAATTGTTTTATATAAAGATATTCACTTTTCACTTGTACACACTTCTTTCCAATGTTTCTCATCGATTTATTGGAATTATTTTTCATTTCCAACATGACTGGAGAATTATATATGCCAGTAACAATTTTCTTATACCAAATATTATTTCCAAAATATACAAACACATAACAGCCTAAGTATCGTTAGAAGACCCCCCCCCCAACAATGTGTTCCATTAACGTAGAAAGAATTTTCCCACGCATCATATTGTCATATAAGTCAAACATCAATATAATTTAAACAGCATTATTTCTAAACTCTAAATATTTTTATATCATATACAGAAGATTTTGACTTTGTATTCAGGCTGTGCAACAAGACACTAAAATACTATGGACACATAGGCACTCCCCAGCTAATTTTGTAAATGACAAACGATACTAGTATTTATTAATTTATAAATGTCTACCCTCTGTACTATAAAATCAAAGTAAATATCACTCGTCATTTACAAAACTAGCTGGGGAGCGCCTATATATGGACAGAGAGAAAAAGGGAATGTGATTTTTTTTATTCAATAACATACTCTGTGTATAATTTGCAGTCTTTCAGCAGCGAAGACCTTTCTAGCCGGCATATTACTCCAATGTCATGTTGTAAATTTTGAATTTACTGATGAAAAAAAAATAAATTTACACAGTATCGAAAAAAGGGGACATGCCAAACAAGGTGTTTTTTTTTTATTAGATTACCTAGTTAATTTAACCACGTTAATTATTCAAGAGATATCCTACATGTAAGAATGTACTAAAGAAAATAAATAAACACCATTTTATACCGAGCTCAAATTCTATAAAATAAAAGGTATACTACTTGCTCGAAAATGATTATAGTATTGATATATAATACTAATACTAATAAAATGTTTAAAATACATGACTTGATATAAAAATAAACAGTGAAAATTATATGCAAGTAGCTTTAAAAGTTTTGAATTTACTGGGTGGGTGTAAATACAAAATTTACAACATGACATCTATTATTTTAATTTCGTCGACCTGACGAGGATAACAGAAGTGGACTGATTTTTCGAAAGTTCTAAGTGTTTTTGTGTTGACCCCCCAAAAATACAGATTCATATATAGCAAATTATACGTTTATGAATATCACATACCAAAGCCTTTTAAAATTATTTTACTCATTTTTTACTGAGTATGTTTATATATTTTCGGAGTTAAGGTACTTACTTACTTACTTACTTATCCTAGCTCTCCGTGCCCCGGAGGACGCATGAGGCCGCTTCGGAGTTAAGGTGGGAACTTTTTATTATTTTTATTTGTTTGAATTTTATTTGCTAGCTTGTTTGGTTTATAAGAAATGATTATGCTTTGAGTAATTTTGATTTGAACAGCTGTTGAATAAATATTTATTTGAGACAGCTATACTCTATACAGTATTAGTCACTGAATTTATTAAAAATGATCCAAAATTCTATCTGTGTGTTCAGTCATTCAATCTTTATTTCCCCCTTGTGGAGATTTCATGTTACATATAAATGTAATACATATTACATGCAATAAGAATACATGAAGAAAACAAAAAATTAAGAAAACTATTCACAAATAGAAAAATAAACAAACAATATGTCCAGTATAAAAAAGGGTAAGCTACACAACTTTTTAGCTATTAATATCTACTTTTAAAAATAATCGAAGTCATAGCTCTATTATAAAAAGCGATCATGGTTCCACGCACAAATTTTACACATAAAACAAATAAAATATCTCATGTTGTGCTCTTCTAATAATGCAGCTGGTTCTAACCCCCAGAAAAACCAGGGACCTTATATATATAGGCTATAACTGAAAATTAAAACTACCGATTAGAATGTCAATGTATGAGCAGTTAAGCACGTAGCATCGTTTTTGAAGGTGTGTGTGTGTGGAGAAAGGGGGGGGGGGGGCAGACTCATCAAAAAATCTTGAGAAGCAAAATAAATAAATAAATAAAAAGTAGCGTATAACTTTAATTTCACTCTTTCACTATTTCCTCATTTCAGTCCCAGGTGCACCAGCCAACTACAATGTGATTGAAATAAGTTGTCTATTCATGCATCATATATGCATCAGTACTGTTTGATATTGATTTAAAACACAATAAAGTTTTTGTATACACTTTTCAAGTTTCGCTACTTTCCCGGAATTGGACTGTTTTGATTCGGCTACTACACGGTCACTTCCGTAGCGCCATTTTTGATGTCTGTCTGGTTGGAAAGGAGAGGAAAGGTTTCAGGTAATTAATATAAGAATTACCCGTGACCCTGTCGTTATATCTGATTGCGTGTGTGTTGTATTTGAAGAAAAGTTATGTATGATAAACCAGTTTTAAGTCTTCAGTCGCGCAGTCACCGTGTATTCTTCAGATATTGTCATCATCCTGGAACTTTGGAAGGAGATATTTTTTCGGGAAACATTGAAAAGCCTACTAACATTGACATCCGTTGAAAAGATTAATAATTCTGTTAACTTTCTCACATTTCAAAGAAAATATGAGCTTGTGTTGATATGTGGTCTTTTATTTTCAAGGTTTTGAGGAATGAAGGTGCAGGAAAATGGAGGCAGGTGAAAATAGTAAAACACTTTGTCAGAAATGTGGAGAAATTCATCAAACATTAAGACTGTCCCTTAGGAAAAGAGCGAAGAAATGTTTTTCAAGGTCCAAGAAAAAACTCCAGGAAGGTAATATATTAACACTGCTAATAAGAGATTTCTGGAAAATAATGCATGGCATGGAAAATGTCATGAGAGAATTAAAAAATTATGCACATTTACGTAAAATTTTCAACATTCTTACAAAAATTTTAATGGGTAATTTGATGATGCCCATGCAAAATATGTACTAAATTCTCCTCTACTCTCTCATACAAAAAATGTTCCACAGCAATAAGGGTAAACTGCTCTAAATATACCCCTGTTATTAGAGCCTTGATTCAAGAAGATTACTGTGGTTGATATTTCAGCTGTAGGGCTTAGCAGTGAAAACTGGTTCCAAGTTGCTACAACACAAAAACTACAGGCTAAACAAAGAGAGAAGGAGGAAAGGAGCCTGTTCATGTCCCCTGTCTCTCAATGCTCCTCACAGCTGACCCCAGACATTCTTAAATTTCACAGGGGAAGGACTTATGGTTTGTTTTTCCCCCTGTACTGAACATTCTCAAATTTCATTATTGTAGAAATGTTTGTGTTTGCTCATGATAAGATTGTTTTATATTGAAGACACCTTTGAAAGAATTTGTCTTTTTCTGTCCTGACTCAGTTTTTCTAAACTTGATAAGGTCAGTAGGTTGGTAAATTTATTATCCCCCCCCCACCCCAAGTTTTTGTTTTAAAATAAGTAGAAAATGGATCTGCAAACAGCTTAATTCATGAAATAAAAATCAAGCTAGCCTTAAATAGTGAATTTCTTGTGTTTGGTACATTTTCATTTTTTCACATTTCATTACATTTTCAATTTTTAAAGTTGGTTTAAGGTTCTTTGCTGAGTCATACAAAAGAACTTATGACAAAAATTATATAAAACCATAATTATAATTTACGTTCATTAAATTCAAACGTTTATTAGTTTTTTATAAATGAGCAGTCATTAAGTTGGTCATAAGTCGTAAGTTCCATTGTAAAACACAGCCCTTAGATTTATTTTTTGCGCAAAAATAATTCTGTGTTTCTCTTTTTTTTCTTAATTTATAGAATCCTCTCCTGAGATCTCCACCTTTGAGCGGCTGCTGAGTTCCCAGTCCTCCACATCTAGTCCACAATCTAGGTGGCTCCACCCCTCACTTGGCTCCAGGTAACAGACTAACCTTCAGAAAAAAAAAATTATCAATTTATCTAACTCACTGACATGTTGCTAACTCTTCTTTTCATGTAGCTTTCTGGTCATGTTCCTAGAGCTGACTGTTCATGTTCACATAGATTACTGGTAATGTGCAAGTACATCTCATTAGTCATGTTCTTATAAGCTCACTAGTCATGTTCCTGGTCATTAAATTATAGACGTGGGCTGATGTTAAATCTCTTACCCATTGAGTCCCTTCTTTTTCCTTCTTTTTTCAGTCTTTTCCTTATTAATTGGTCAAGCTGTTTAAACTGACAATGAACAGCTGTAGATTCCTTATTTAGCTTTAGTGCATAATTGTGTGATTTCGCAGTTTTGTATAAAATCGTAAAAGCCAAACTTTCCATTCTATGTCATGACTGTCAGAAAAATAATGGCTAGATTTTAAAATCCGAGAGGGATGCTTCTTGCGATTTTACTCAGATAATAATTCCTCATATTCAAATGGGAAGTTGTAAAAAATTTCAATGGAACAGGTGGAAGGCCTAGTGACCAGTGAATTTAATCTTTGATGATAAATTATGTAGCAAAGTATTTATATTTGATCTGAAAAAAATCTGTTTATGCATATGTGTATTATTTAAATTTAGTCCACAAGATGGAGGTAGAGACCAGAATCTTGCCTCTGAGGAAGCCATTATAAGGAGTCTTGGAATTTCAGCCGATGATTCAGGGATTTCTTGGACCAGCTCTTTAGCCACACCCTCCCACCCTCTCTCCCCCACTGGCTCAGGCGTAAAGCAAGGTATGCTGGTGCTAACCCTGTCACTTTTATTAGGATGAAATATGGTATGGGCTTTTTCACCCTTTTTCTGTTAGCTATTTCGTGTCCAGCCAGGTTGTATCTATTATTGTGTGAACTTCACGTACGAAAATCAAACCTGGTCGGCTGATGAATCTAGAGGGAATGGTGTGTCAATGCCACAAAAATATGTCATTGTGGCGTCTGTGATTTATGTACTAGTACATACTACAATGTGTTTGGATCATGTTTTGTGTATGGCTGAGACAATATACCGGTATAAAAATATCAAAATAATGTGCAGAGGATACATGTATCAATACCCTTATATAGATATTGAGACAGAAAATATAATTCCTGTCTCTTTTATGCTATGCTTTAAATTTCCTATGCATATGAAATATTATTCAAATGAGAACTTACAACTAAGTGCATTAATGAAATTCCCAAGACTACAGTACATTCGAAATAGTGACCATGTCAATGGCAGTGTGAAGTTGTTTTATTTTCAAAGCTTCACTTTTTAAGAATTTGAGTATTAAAAATGTACTTTTTGAAATTGAAAAACAAAATTTTTCATTGAAAGGAAAATATTGTGTTACATTTTTTATCCTGAAATGTTAAAATTATGACAGATATTGATACAGCAAACATTTTATCCTCCCAGTGCTTATGTTTTGCACACTGTGAGATACAGGACTATCAAATCTGGTTAGGTATGCATTATGTACATAGAATTCCAGATGTACTTATCATTAATCCTAGCTGTTACCTCTACTATACTATTGTGTTTAGAATAAGTCACTGCTAAACTCTGGTGCATGGCAATGTTTATGGAATAAAGATAGCTAAAACAATGAAAGTTGTGTGCTATTCTATGTACAGTGCTGCATAGTAGAGAGATCAAATATGAGGAATAATTTGGTATACCAATGTCTTTGTTATTTATTTTTATGTGTTCATATCAATTTCATACTGTAATGAACTTAAACATCGAGTCTTTCTATTTTAATAGATGTGAATGAAGATCAACTTTCAGAGAAAAGAAAACAAAAGGTAAGATTATGATATGATACAAGAGTACAAACTAATGAACTTTATTGCAAGTTTAGCTATCTGAAGAACCCATAATTTTTTTATGGTGGTATGGGACACCTGTCAATATCAATATGGATAAAAATACATTATAACGAAAATACTCTCACCAGTTAAGAATTATTTTGACAAATAAATGTTTTGTAGAATTTGAAAGTTAAAAATCATAATAGTCCCAATAGGAATCAGAGTCATAATTTACAGAGTCATAGTAAACACTTTAATCCATTAAGCTATACTGTTAGGTAACAATTTTGGGGAAGCAAAATTTATTAGAGTAAACTTGATTTTATTGTTTATTTTAACAGAAAGTACATCACAATACGGAAGTGTCCCATATCACCTTTTTGACATTTGTACATTCCTGACATTTATCTTTCTTACCCCTGAAAAAATTGTCGATCTTTGATGATGTATGAATGTGAAAAATAATTTCCTCTTTCATTTAAAATTTTCAGAGAGTTCCCAGAGCATTATTTTCTCCAGGTGTGGTCAGAAATCCGGATGAACTCTGTCATAGTTTAAACAAGTCAGACATTGAATTAAAGGTTGAACCCGATGAAGATGCAGTAAAAGAAGGAGCTTCCAAAGAAGTACATGTACTAGACATCTCTGTGAAAAGTGAAGTAGAAACAGATAGTATGCAGTTGTTTTCTCAGGAACTTATAACAGAGGAAACTAGTTTGGAAAATGATGTTGTTTATCTTGGAGAAAAATCTCCAAGCACAAAGAAAGATAACTGTGCTTCCGCAGATGAAACCATGGCATCCGCCATTAAACAGGAAGTGATTGACGAGACTCTGTCCGATTTCTTTGATCCTCCGTCAAAGTCTGTAGGAAGGCGTCGCTGTGCACCCAGTAAAGGAAGGAAGAGAAAGTCCCTGGGTGATTCACCTTTGGGATTAGACTTTCCTTTCAAGAGAGAGGCAAAGGCATTGGTTTCCTCCTCACCCTCATTGTCTCCAGCAGCAAGTACAAGGAGGGTTCTAAAAGCAGCAAAAGAAAAATTTAACACCCCTGTAGAGAGAAACAAGCCGCCACGGTCAATTCTGTCGAACGAGAAATGCCGAGGTTCAAAGTCTGGTACAAGGAAACGTGTGACATTCAGTAATTCTGATGATATCTTTAAAGAAATTAATGCAGGGAAGGAAGAGGGTGGTAAAAGCAACAAACAATTTAAAAAGACAGAGGATGTTGATATCAGTGTATCTGCTGAGAGTGTTGAAAGTTTGAAATCGAGAGATTTTGACTCCTGTGATCAGACAAAAGGACAAAGTGTTGATGTTACTGTAGAAGACTCTGAAGACTTGTTTTCACAAGTGTCACCTTCTTCATTGAATGAAATGTGCTCTATAGATAACGAGGACTTGTTTGCTAAAGATGTAAACTCATCAAGTTCCAAAAAGAATGAAGATCATGGGAAAATATTAAACTCTGTTGTTGCGGCAGAACCAACGGCTACAAATGGAAATAACAAGAACACGGCTGTTAATGAAACTCAGAAACAACATTCTAGTGATGATGTAGCCTCCACAGCAGACATAGCTCCTGTTGTGCCAAAAATTTCAGGACTGAGGTCCAAAGGTAGAAAATTCTTGTACCCAACCACCAACCAAATTACAAAGAGTTGTCCCAAAGTTGTTTATGGGTTCAAGGAGGTTGAATCACCATTCCACAATCATCACACCACAAGTGAAAGTCCCACAGTGGAAAAGAATGACGGAGAGCCAACAGCTGGGCAAGGCTTTGAAAAAAAATCAAGAGAGACTAAAAGTCCAAAAGTTTCTTCAACTACAGGTACATATGGTGTAAACTGCACTGTTTTACATATACATGTATATATTAAACCAATATTAAAAGTTGTTTTGGACTGTGATTGTAGGCAAATCAGAATCTGTTACATTTTGCCTTCCTTTACTTTTGTCCCATCCTCCTACATGTACACCCTCAAACCCAGTTGATAAAGTCAAACAGAACCAATTTAGAAAATGGCACATACCTGTACATACATGCTTTGGCTGGAAATAAAACAGGGTGAAACAGAATGCTAAATAAAATGGGGTTTAAGCCGCTCATGTTGATAGAGTTTGAATTTTTACAAATAATCTTACAAAGAGATGATGAAAAGTTGAAAATATA
Source organism: Magallana gigas (assembly GCF_963853765.1). Classification (NCBI taxonomy): domain Eukaryota; kingdom Metazoa; phylum Mollusca; class Bivalvia; order Ostreida; family Ostreidae; genus Magallana; species Magallana gigas. The sequence goes on along the minus strand of NC_088858.1, from coordinate 32,105,368 downwards.
AGACGTTTTATTTTGACAAAACATTTGATTTTTTTTTATATTTTTACAGGGTTTCAAAGGTTCTCAAAGTTAGAGCCAGCTGATAATCAAAGAGAGGTAACTCTAACTTTTTTTATCCAAAATAAGATTTTTTTGATAAATGTTTATTTTAACATTTTATTGGAGTTGAATGCCATGACTTGTAATAAGATACTTTTCAGTATTCAATGAATTGCATTAATAGAACATAATTCAGAAACTTTTTTTATAGAAAACATTTAAGGAGGAATTAACTTCAAAACCTGACACAAAGATGAGTAAGATGGTGAACAGATCTATAGACATCAAAGTACAGGAAACCAAATCAGAGTTACCATTGAAAAATGACAGAAAACTAGACAAAAAACAAAATGATGGATCTACTATCTCTAATTCTAACAAACTTGTAATTAGTTCACCTCTCAATAACAAAGACCAGACCCCACAGCATATCAAAGAAGAGTCTGAAGTACAGCCATCAACAAGCATATGTGGGAGTAGCACTGAGACATTTGGAGGATTCTCCACAGCAGGTGGTAGAAAGTTTGTCATGGACAAGGATGCTTTACAAAAGGCAAGATATCTGTTAGAAAAAGATGATGATAATGATCTTGACAACGGGGTACAGAAATTGTTTGAACAGGGAGAGAAGGCTGTAGAGATTGAGAATGTTGACCATAGACTGGATCCAATAAGTTTACCCAGCACAGGGAGTAATGAGTGTACTGGTGGAGTTAAAGTGGATGATATTTTAGGTAGTGATGGTTGTAGCATTAAAGGATTTCAGACAGCGAGGGGGAAAAAAGTGGAGTGTAGTGAGAGTTCTCTTAAAAAGGCTGAAAGGATGATAATAGAAGGGATAGCGACAGAGGAAATGGCAAGTAAAGAGTGTACTGTTGGGAGTAAAGTGGATTGGACTTCAAGTAGTAGTGGTGGCTTTCAAGGATTTCAGACAGCTAGTGGAAAGAAAGTGGAGTGCAGTGAGAGTTCTCTTGAAAAGGCCCAGAGGATGATAACTGAGGAGGGGGATACAAAAAAAATTTCAAATACAGAGTCTGAATGGGATGATATTGAAACTGTCATGCCATCAGGGGATAAAAAATCAGCAGCCAAAGGTCAGGAAATTGGTTTCTCTAGTGTGACAGAATTTATAAATCCTGGTTTAAAATCATCAAAATCTACAGCACAGTCAAGTGGCAGTAAGAGTGCAGATTTTCAAACAAAAGGAAAGAACATTTTCTCAGATATTTTTGAAGAATTTCAAGACTGTGGCAGCAACATTGATGCAGACTCCATCCCTGGATTTAAAACTGCTGGTGGCAAAGGTTTTAACAGTGCTAGTTCATGTTTGAAAAATACAATTCCAACAAACAACAAAAAAGGTTCAAAAGAACCTAATGAAGAATCTGTTGACTCGGTGGTGGAAGAAGATATTATCAAGTCCATGTTTTCTGGAATAAAAGGCAAGGTAGGAAACAATTCTAACACAAAACCAGTTGGTCCCAGTACTTTTACCAGACCAGTCAACACTGCTCAGCAGATGAAATCCGCCTCCATTGCTGCCCGATTTCCTCCTGGTTCCAGCATTCCTAAAGGATTTAGACCTTTCAAGCCACCTAAAATAGCACCTAAGGCAAAACCTCATATACCTACAGCATCTGATGTTGTTTCAAAGACAACTGTCGATAAATCTGAAAGTGTTCAAAAAATTCAGCCACACAGTAATGAAGGTTCCAGAGATGAGGAGAAAAGTGTGAATGAAAATTTTTGTAACAAAGAGAATGATAAAATGGATGATAGTGCTGATTTGAGCAATTTGTTTTTGAATGACATGTTTGAGGAGGAGATGGAGATCTCTCAGAAATTAACTCCAGAACCTGTGGCTAATAGTGGAAAGGTCATGAAAAAGATCAGTGAAGAATATATAGAAAGAGTTAAAGAAAGTGCTTGCTCTACATCTATACCAGAAAAGGCAGAAGAAACCACAGAAAAAAGTCTGAATGGAGGTCCTAGTGCTAAAATGCCTGCTGAAATGGTTGATGTCTTGCAGCACAAGTTTGATGGATTTCAGACTGCTTCTGGGAAGGCTGTCTCTATTGATGAAGAGAGTTTGAAGAAAGCCAAGGAATTGTGGGATAATCAGACAGACAATGATGATAAAGAGACTGATCCTGAAGTTACTTTCCAAGACATTAACACTTCACCTTTCCTAAGGAACAATGAATTGATGAAACAAAGAGATAGTCCAAGTCCAACTGAAAAGTCTTTTAATGTATCACTTGTCCCTGATCCTCATGCACAAAGGCCACATAGTAATGAAAATATAGCGGGTGAATTAAAAACATTCCAAGGATTTCAAACTGCATCAGGAAAATCTGTGAACATTGATGAACAGTCTCTGTTAGCAGCAAAAGAGTTGTGGAAGAACTCTATTGATGATAGTAGTTTAAAACCTTTGTGTGATGAAAATGTAAACAAAAATCCAAAAACTTCTTGTACAAATTCAGTCCAAAATAACAGTGACTTTGACATGGCAATAAATAATGTTAATTCTTCATTTAGAAAGAGTTCCGACTCGGAAAAGGAGGAGAACATTCATACCTCCCATGTTGAAGAAAAAATGAAGGAAAAACCTGTACAATATGGTGGCTTCCAAACAGCATCTGGAAAACTTGTAAATGTGAGTGAGAAAGCTATACTGGACGGAAAAAAATTATGGGACAATTTCTCCATGGAAGATGGGCATCCTTCTACCAATTCCTTACAAAGCACAAAAGATAATGTGCAGTTACCTGAAAATGAGAATAAGAAAGAGAAAGTGCCATTTAGTGGATTTCAAACAGCATCAGGAAAAACTGTAAAAGTGGATGACAAGTCTTTGACAGAGGCAAGGAAACTCTGGAGTTCCTCTAGTGTGGAAGAAAGGGAAACTCCATCTCATACAGTCCTTGAAAATTTGTGCCAACCTGATAACTTTTCACAAAGTAATGTAAAACAGAAAAATGAAACGAGCAATACTTATGACGAGAAAACATTACAAGATTCAGAGGAAAAACCAAAGAATCAAATTGTTCCCCAGTTATCAAGTTCCAGTGACATGAAATCGAACTTTAGTTCTCTTAGCAGTATGGGAGAGAAAAAAATGGTAAATTATATTAATATTCAAAGTGGTTGTCCTCTTGCTTTTCAAAGCCCTTTTATGAGTGCATCTGGGAAAAAGATTCAAGTTTCAGAGGAGGCACTAAATCATGTTAAATTGGAAACTTTAAAGACAGAGGAGGGAAAAGAAAATGAAAAGCCAGTATTTCAAAATGATGAAAATAAACCAGTTATGAATTCTTCAGAAAGTATGTCTTGTCCATTTCTGAGTGCATCAGGAAAACAGATATCTGTATCAGCTTCTGCTTTGGAATCAACCAAATCATTTTTCGATGACAATGAGAAAGATTTTTCTTCTTTAATAACAGACAGCAAGAAATTTTCTCCATTTCAAAGTGCAAGTGGTAAATCTGTTTCTGTGTCAAAGAAGTCTCTTGAGATTGCTCGGGCAATCCTGGAGGAGGACCATGAAATGAAAACATTGCATACTGCAGCAGCAACGAGTTTGCCCAATGAAACACATTCAAAAGAAAAATCCTTTTCACCGTTTGAGAGTGCAAGTGGTAAAAAGGTCTCAGTGTCCCAGAAATCTCTTGAAATGGCCAGAGCCAAGCTAGAAGACAATCAAGGACCTGAAAAGCAGACCTCAACACCCAAAATCTCAAAAGTTGATAACATGGAGGGCGACATCTCACCATTTCAGAGCACAAGTGGAAGGTCTGTGTCAGTATCCAGGAAGTCACTGGAAAAAGCTCGAGCAAGATTAATGGAAAACTTTGAAGCAGATGTTGACACACTGCCAACTTCTAGTGATGAGGCCCCATCAACATCATCAAGACAGGAAACTGGTGTGGTCTTCCCAGCTCACAGTCGGAAGAGGAAGTTAGATGAGATTAAGACGCCGAAAAAGCAGAAGACAAGAGAAGTGGAGGATGCGAATGAATATGAGAATCTGATACTGCCAGATGATTTCTTTGATGAAATGGAGACTCCCAATAAGAAAATCAAAATGGAAAATGGGACAGCCTCCAAAACACTACCAGGTAGTGTGTAATTTGTTTTTGTTCAATAATCATTATTTGAAAGTAAATATGTAAAAAGTTTTATGCACATTGTACATATATAGTTCTGCCATCATTCAGAAAAGTGTATAGAGAGCATGCATTCTAACCAATGGATTGTTTTATCTTGTAGGACATGTTGGAAAAGACAGACAAAATTTTACAGTGCTTTCAACTGTTCCTGAAGGTATTAGAAGTAAAACATGTTGAAAAAACTTAATTTTTGTTTGGAAAATCTATTCACACGATTGTTAACTCCATTGTTCGATTTTGTTTGATTTTTATTAGATACATGTAGCTCAATACTAAGGATGCTGAGATTACTTAGGGAGAGTACATGTTTGTTTGACTTGTTTTTACTTTTGTTTATAGGTTACACAAAGGATAGACAGAACTTTTATGCTAACCCATTAAAATGCCAATCTGCCAGGGATTCTGGAAGCAGGTATAGAGTAGATTTTGTGGAACAAATGCAAACAGAACTTCCTGTTAATGTTGTTTGAATACATTGGAAATTCAGCATCATTGTTTCTTTCTCTTTTCCCCATTGCTCTTTATATTGATTTAAATTCATTTTAAGGAGAATTAGGACCCAGTATACAATACTTCTTTTATCAAAACAAACAGTAGCATTTATTTTTATGTCTTTATGATTTTTATACATGTATTCCATAATGTTGTCAAACAGCTTAGGTCAATTTGATAGAGTGTCTGTTACTGAAGTGAAATGTCCTATTTAAGTTCCCTTGGTTTCTTAAATGATTGTCAGCTTTGAAAGAGTTTTTTGAATGTATTTTTTGAATAAGTATTGTTTACTTTCACAATTAAATAATTTTAAAAAAAGTGATTCAATATCAGTTTATTTGTAAATTGGAATATATAAGAGCTCATGATTTCTCATTCCACCATTAAAATAGCTTCACTTGGCTTATTTTACAGTTACAGGGCCCTTGTCTATCAGGAGGAGACAAAGAAACAGAACACACCTAGTGCAGCTACAGCATCAGGCTCAAGCTTTAGGACTCCTTATAAAGCAGGATCCACCTCTGCTGAGAGCCAAGGTCAACCGAGCTCTGTGGTGAAGTCGGTGCAGCCAGTGTTTGTACCTAAGTCCAAGCAACAGGCTCATTCTGCATCTCCTCTGGATGTTAAGTCAGCAAGTAAGACAGTGTCAAAAAACCTTGGCCCTGCAGTGTCCTCTTCTCTAAGTACTAGTCCACAGACTGAAAATTCAAAGCAAGATATGACACAGAAAACTACAAAAAGTGACAAAGAAAAGGAGGAGTACAAGAAAGCCTTGGAAACTGGCAGGGGTAAACAGGAGGAGATGATGAAGTCCAAGTCGTCTTGTAGCGTGAAGCCCAGTGCTGGCCGATTGTTCCAGCTGAAGACTTCAGGGACGAGGTGTAAACTGAGGGAGGTCATCTTTGGGCAACAACAGAACAAGACTGACGTAAGGCAAACGCAGAAATGTCATAACTGTAATCTGGTACTTTGAATAGATTTAATGAAACCTATGATGGAGGGAAAAATGCTTTTTTAGTTTTCAGTAAAAATTAAATTGTATCAAAAATCGTGTGGATCAGTGATAGAAAAAAGTAAATTTTATCACAAATTAGAAATGAGGCGTGAGACATGAATTTTTTTGAATTTATTGTCAAAAAATAGTAGATATTATTCATTATCATGTATTAATTGATTACATTGATTAAATGATATCAAATTTTGATTTCATTGAATGACGGGAAAAGTAACTTATAGACTTGGTGTTTCTGTATGAAGGGATATAAATCAAAGGATCTGAGACCCGAGTGATAGATTTTACATACTTTACATACTATACATAATTTACATTTTACATACTTTACAGTCGAGCTGTGTGATATCCTCCACCTTGTTGGTGAGGTCCTGTAACGCCGCCAGACACCGATTCTACCTGCCCGACTTCTACAGCGCTGATGTCACACAGGTGTACGCCGGAGATGGGGCTCTACTTGTTCCCGATGACCAAGGGTATACAGGAGTCAAAGAACTGTACAAGTAGGTCCACTATGGTAGTATATGGTTAAAAATTTTATTCTCCGGAATGATAAGTAACTTTTCGTTGATTTAGCTTAATGTAAGATTAAAATTGTTTTCAGCTTATTGAAACCTCCTCAATTTTGAAAACTCAAAATACATTTGGAAACTTTGTATACTTGTTGATATTTTCTTTTTAGTGTTTCAGTATTTACTGGTAAATGTACTTCGACAAGTATATTTCATGTAGATTTTGTTTCTGGGTAACAATAACATTTTATATTCTAAATTGATGAATTCTTGCAGGGCATTCTTGACCATAGACAGTGTCGACCCATCCCTGATCAGTGAGGCCTGGTTCTGTAATCACTACAGGTGGATCGTGTGGAAGCTGGCGTCATACGAAGTCGCCTCCCCTGACAAGTTTGGCAGCAGGTGAGTGAGAGTGTAAAGCAGCAATTACAGGTATTTCATCATTCCTGCTTTATCTTAATTTGGGCGTCGTTTAATTCTATACAATAAAATGCATTTTGTTATATAATTTGTATGGTATCATCCAATAGATTTTTACCAGATGTAAAATAAAAAAGGAAGATGAACGAGATATTGAATTTGTTTGCAAATTTCTTGGATGGACATGTATGTTATACTGCCTTCAGGATACACTTTTTTGCATCGCTGTAATATCCTCTTTAAATAATAGGGCTCTGACTCCAGAGAATGTTATGCTGCAGATGAAATACAGATATGACAGAGAAATTGACAGATGTCAAAGGTATTTCTACTTTAAAAGGACAATATACACGATAATAATCTGCATTTATCATAGTATATGTACTAGAAATTATTAATGTGATTGGACATATCTTCTCAGGTCAGCCCTAAGGAAGATAATGGAGAGGGATGATACCTCCTCCAAGAGACTGGTGCTGTGTGTGTCCAGTGTACAGAGAGCAGAGTCCACAAACCCAGCAACACCATCCAGCAAACAAACTGTCCTGGATCCTGAGGTCTGTCTACTTGCTATTCTCATTATCAGTAAAAGCCTAAGTACTTTTTACTATTTATATGGTTACAATTTTGAGCTGTAGGGGTTGACATGTGTATTAAAGGCTTTCTTTTCTGTGTAAATTTTTCAATGAATCATCACTTTTACAAATGGTTAACTTTTGTTAAGTTCTTTCCCTTTTCAAAAAAAGACTAACATTGTACGTTTACTTAAAAATTTTAAAAATATATTAATACAGTACATACTGTATATGTGATGAGTTCATTATAATTCAGAGGTTGTATAAATCAATTATGAAACATGCAAATTATGTGAAAAATAAGTGAATGCCAGAATTGTCTCTACAGGTGACAGTGGAGCTGTCCGACGGCTGGTACTATATCCCAGCCAAGTTAGATGTCCCCTTGCTGGACCTCATCAATAGGCGGAGGATCCAGACAGGGCACAAACTGTGTACCACCGGGGCGGAGCTGGTGGGCAGTCAGGACCCCTGTACCCCGCTTGAGGTAAGACCAGGGCTGTGTACTTGTTTGAGGCTATATGTGATATATTTATGTGATAGTAATTCATGTTTTAGATATAAATCACATGCGAAAATAGCAAGCTTTTCTGTATTTATTTTGGATTTTTCATTCAGAAAACTAGGTACTAGTATGTAATGCATATTTTGAAAGAATTTTTGAAGAGAAAAAAATCAATATTCTGTTTCCATGTGCATTTGCTGGTTACAGCATAATTATCTCAGTATATTGTAAAATAGTGTAGAAAAATAATTTTGCATCCTTATTCATATTTGATGTTCTACATGAAACCTTTATTCATGTAAAAGAACATATGATAACTGACTCAAAATTCCCACATTCAGGCCCCAGCTTCCCTGCAGTTGAAGATCAATGCTAACTCCACTCGGCCTGTCCCCTGGGACACTGTGCTAGGCTTCCAGCCTGACCCCCGCCCACTGTGTGTCCCACTCAGTGACCTCCACGGAGAGGGAGGGATGGTGGGGTGTGTAGATGTGGTGCTGGGAAGGAAGTATCCGCTAATGGTTAGAAAGTTACCGGTTCACTCAGTTTTGTTTTGATGGACAAATTTTTAGACACTTCAGCCTAAATCTGCATACGTTATATACCTGGTACAATGTACAAAATTTCTTGTGAATTAAAAGAAGTTTGTTTTAGGCGAGAGAAATTTAATTTTTAGTTTTACGGATTTTGTTGTAAAAAATTTGGGTCGGAGGAGGGAAAATAAAAAAAAAAAAAAAAAAGTGGGCAAACTTTTATTAATCTAAATTACATATTATTTGCTTGAACTTATAATATTAAGTTTAATTTGTCCACTATCCACTGTGTACTTTGTGTTTGTTTCAAGATCATTGGTATTAACCTTAAAACTTGTTCAGGATAACATTTTCTTTGCTTTTCATAAAAACTTTTAAGCCAAACCATGCATGGCTGACCTCCATCTTAAATACTCCATGTTATAGAGACGCTTACACTTGATTTTAAAAGCTCCCTTTGTCAAACGTTTTGCAGATTTCAAATCAAATAAAGTAATTTTAAAACCAAGATCGGTCTCAAACTTGAAAATTCCGGAAAAATTTCTGAAGATACGAATTTTTTTTCATTATTTTTTTTTTTACAAAATCGGAAAAATTGGGTCGGCGGATCCGTAAAACTAAAAATTTAATTTCTCTCGCCTTAATTAAACATATACTGTAAACGTATTACATTTGGCTTTGTATTCTATTTAGCGCTTTTTGGCAGAATGCGGCTTCCGCTAAATCAAGTACATCGCTAAATGTAATTCATATATGTAAAAGAATAGTCACGTTCAGGAATACTCTAATTCAAATCTACGCAAACTTGTTCAAAAACTAATTTCCGCCAAATATCGTACACGCCAAATATAATACGTTTACAGTATTTGGTAAAATTAAATTTGTGTCCAACATCCATATCTTATGGTTAAATCGCCAATTAATCAAGCTCAAGATTAATTTTGTTTAATGTTTTTGAAACCAAAATAATCTGGTTGTGTGTACCGTCTTTAGTACATGGAGAAGCTGCCTGATGGGAGATCAGTTTTCAGAACAGCTCAGGCCGAGGAGAAGTTCAGCCAACTCTACCAAAAACAGCAACAAGACGCCATGGAGTCCCTGTACAGAAAGCTGGAGAAAGATTTCGACAAGGAGGACTATGAAGGTAAAATATATTTGAAGATTGTTTATATGCAGCGTGGATAAAGGGAAAACGGATAAGTTAAACATGATTTTTGTGCAATCTTTTTTGCAGAGAGCCGTGCAGTGAAGAGACAGTGGAAGGAGTCTGAGATTGAGGAATTACAAAGTGGACAGGAGGTGTGGGAGGCTCTTAGAACAGCCAAAAGACCTGACATTGTAGAGGTGGGTGTGTACTTGTTAGAATAGCGACAATATGAATTACCAAGAAACAACTGATTGTAATTCTTTCATTATGTTTCAATTGAGATATGGTCATTGTAAATATTAGAAAAAATCCAAACGTGTTAAAGATGATGCCCATGATGCAGTAAAATACAATCAGTAGCAATTTTGTGCTTTATCATGTCTGTATTGTATGTGAAGGTTTCTATGTTCAGGGTTATTTGAGTGACTCTCAGATGAGATTGCTAATGGACTACAAACAACAACTTCATCAAGAAAAGCTCCAGAGGTTACAGAATGAGTTCCAGAAATCCTGGAGTGATGAACAAGGGGTATAAATAGTTCTAGATATCTTCCAATATTCAATGTATTTTTTGGATGTTAAGATTTTATGTGAATATTTTCAGATTGAAGATATTTATAGCAAAAAATATCATTTACATAACATAAACTGAAGTTTTTATAAATCCTTTTTTCTCAAGAATTCAAAGGCCAGAAATGTGGTGCCATTGCTGAAGTTAAGAGTAAAGGGACTGTCAAAGAAAGATGTGGACTCCAGAATATGTAAGTGAATTCTCTGCTATGAATATGTGCATTGATAGAGTTGATATCATACATGTAAACCTACAGTGATGAAAAATAGGTAGATTTTAAACCGAAAAGCGGTAGCATCGCGCGCGTCCTTTTTCGCGTATATTTCAAAGCACAGATTTGTAAGTACTACATATGTAGTAAAGGTTTCTGATTAGTAATTAACAATATCAACTAAAATATAAAAGACTTTTGAAACTTGGTATTAACACTAGCAATAAAAATGTTCGTATGCATTTACCATGATGATAATGATTACCGGTAAGCTATTTTTAAGGGAAAATGTTTGAGTGCAGAGCCCTTAACAATTACCTTTGTTCAGAAAAATAGGTTAAGTTGCCAAAATTGATTATATAAGAGAAGTAAGAACTAGTAGGAATTCATATGTTCTTTTTCAATATCAAAACGATGTTTACATGCTTATTTATTACAAATGCAGCATTCAATAAATTGCAAGTCAAGTTTACTGTTATGGCCAAGTTAAAAGATATATTCAATCCTCGTTAAAGCTACGTGTGGAATTGCAAAGCTTCTTTTTCCATTGCGAGGATAATATCAACATGTCTTGTAACTAATGTAATCACGGGAAGTGGCTTCTTTCATCGTTCAATGTAAAACACATGCTTGAAAACTTGTCATCCAAGCATCTAAAGAAAGCCTTTGTGTGCCTCCGATTCAAAGTCACGCGCTAATTTCAAACCCGACGAGAATTTTTGACCACAATGGCTTCCAAAATGGCTATCTATCAAAACAAGGAACATATTTTAAAGAAAAGCGGTAGATTTTAAAATAAAAGCGGTAGGCGGGAGACAGAGCTAAAAAGCGGTAGACCTCCGCGTAAATCGGTAGAGTTAACATGTATGGTTGATATTCAAAAATCTGTTCTCAATAGGTGTCAGTTGATTTAAATATGAGTTACGATACATTGCAGCCACAGTGATATCTGTGTGGAGACCAGGCCAGGAAGTGTTGGATCTGAAAGAGGGACAGAGATACAGGGTCTTCTCATTGTCTGCCTCTCACTCAAGGTGAGGAATAGGGTCAACCCAAACCACAGTCTGGAAGTCTACATAGTTCTTTCCTGTCTATGGCTGCTTAAGCACAAAATATTGTAAAATATATTATCATACATTTGTTAAGATGTTTCCTTGATGAAGTTTAGGAGGTAAAATAGCTATTTTTCTTAGGCAAAGATCGTTCATATATAGGTAAACTATACAGTGGGGTATAAAATGTGCTATCCACCCCTCTGAATGCTGTCACAAAAATGTTGACACCAATTTTCATTTATTATCATTTTATTTGACTTTCTCTAACACTAAAAAGTTCCACAACCATGAATAAAAGACTACAAAAGTCTTATACAGTGGCTTTGATTGGAATAGCTCTTTCATCAAACCAACTACACCTTGAAATAGTTTCTCAATTAAACAGAAAATAACATAATGAAAGCATGATGAATTAGAACTATATAAGACAAATAATTGAAAAAATATGCAATTTTAGATAAAAAATTATGGTTTTTAAAAAATGATTCAGAAAATATAAACAAAAGCTTCAGGAGGACGGAACTTGTGATCTGCGATTCACAAGCCTACCAGTAATACTTTAACCACTGAGCTATGGTGATATGCAACCAAATCCATTGTTAAAAACAATTTAAGAAAACATTTTTATTGTCATCTTGTGACGTAGTGTCATAGAAAGTAGAAGCCTTGATGTAGTGAGGTACCTGAAAGCATCGTTTGATTTTAAGAGGTCAATATGAGTCTGCAAAAGTTTTTGTCAATGGAACACACAATAAAAGAAGGATCTATGTTGAGCCTTCAAATTATTTTGTAATTTATAAGACATTTAAATTGTAAAAAAAAAAATTATATCTTTTTGATATTTATGATATTACAGAGTCAGATACAGTCCCAACAGTGTACAGCTAACGGCAAACAGACAGACCAAGTTCCTGCCGGTCAGGGTGGACGAGAATCTGCTGGACCTGGTGTATGAACCCAGAGAGGTATGTACATGTATTAATACAGGTAAAAGTCATTATGTAATGCACAAGAGTTAGGTCAAAGATAATGTCCTATGAATTTCATATGAAACTATTTATATATGTGAAATCGGTGTTATGTTGAATTTGCACATGCATTTATGGTATGCTCTTTTCATGTGAAAGTTACACATTTGTAAATGTGTAGCTGCTGAGGAATAAAAATAATAAAAATAAAATAAAAGTAAAATAAAAATAATAAATTGTCTTTCAATGGTCTACAACAATTTTGTTGTGCTATTGTGTATATTTCAAGGAAAGATGTTATTAAACTGTGCATATGTGCTGTTGTGTATATTTCAAGGAAAGGTGTTATTAAACTGTGCATATGTATGTTTCCTGATTACAGGTGCTATGTGCTTGTGACTTAAAGAGACGACAACCGATGTTTGGAGAATTAGATACTGTGTGTCTAATTGTTGACATTGAAGTCACAGAAGCTGGTGAAAGGTGACAATTTTTCCTCAACATTTGGAATGATATATTAAAAAAAAAAACTATCCTTGAAATTTGAATGTTAAACTTTCATTTTTTTTTCAGCTCAAGAAACCAGGAAATTGTGTATGGAATGGACAAAAATGGAGATATTTTAGGGATCAAATTTTGGGGAGGGCTTAAGGTATGTGTTTGTACATACATTTCTTAGACCAAGTAATATCTAATACAACACTCCTTAAGGACTTTAATTCTAGTAGATTTATACCTGAGGCCTGTACAGCACAACTCATCAAAATTCCTTATCCTTTTAACAGAAATTTTAGTGAGTGCTTGCAAGATCCTGCTCTGCTAAACAGGCCTTTGTTCATGTCTAAATTGCTAGGGAAAAAATAAAATCATTAAAGAATACTGAAGTCAAAAATACTTAAGTAAAAATTTTCCAGAGAAATACAATTAGAAGTCTTTCTTGGAAAATGGAACATCCAAGTTATATACATGTAAGGGTTGTAAATATTTTGTTATTTCATGTGATGTATATTTCAGGCCTTTGGACTGAACGCCACCCTGACTGTGGGTACTGTGGTCTGTGGGAGTAACCTACAGGACAAGTTCCCCCAACGCCCCACCATCCTACCCCTGGTGGAGGCCAGCATGGAGTTCTCTGTGTTCTCTAAGTCCCCTCAAGGGGCCCCTCAGAAGAAGGCTCACCAGGTCCTGACCGAGAGAATCAAAACAGCAGGGGAGAAAACTCTTTTGGAAAGGGGCCAGCAGCTGGTGGCTGAACTGCTTGAGAAGAAGAGGAAAACCACACTGGGACACACCCCAACAGTAAGAGTTCAATATACTGTGAACTATTTATGGAGAGGAATTTTAACTGAATAGAAAGGAAGCCTAGAGTAGTTTCATTGAAAATAGAATCCTGACATTGCTATACTATATATATTTAAAATGATATTTTGGTAGAAATAAATGTGAACTTGTTTTTTATGCAGTGCAAAATTCTCAAAAGGGTAATAACTTCTCTTCATTACTTTAAAAGTCAAATATGACTTGCAACTGTACAAATATACTAAAAGCCAAGCAAAATACAACCTGATGGGAAATAATAATCTGATGTAAATATGTATATTTCAGAAGACTGTTTGCAGTGAGCAGGGAGAGGAGAATGCTAGTCCAGTGCCTCCAAGTTCTGCACAGAAAGCGAAGATGGCACAGTTGATGTCATACGGGTCACCCTCCCCCCTCTCCCCCATCCCCACCAAAGTGACCCCCGCCGCCAAGAAAAACTTTAAAGTACCCAAACCGGCCCATGTGTAGGAGCTATTCCATTGATGTGTTCAAAGTTTAAAATTTGTTGAAACTATATTTATATAGTTGTTAAATTGTGAATGGTGCTAGCATGTTGATTTTTAGTCCTTGTTCAAACAGAACAGTGAATTTTATGAAATGATTGTTATAACCTTATACAAATATGGATTTACTTTAAAAACTGAGTAAAGTATGTGCCAAAATTGGAAAATTTAGAGAAATTAAAAAATATCTGAGTTTATATGGCTCTTACTTTGCTTCCTTTTATTAGTCCCCTACCGGTATCACCGGAGGGGACTATAGCTTTCCTCTGCGTCCGTCAGTCCGTCTGTCGCCCGTCCGTCCGTCCGTCCATCTGTCTGTCCCACTTCAGTTTTCCACACTTTTTTTCTTTATGCGTTTGAGGAATAATATGAAACTTGCTGAACAGCTTCAAAATGTCAAACTACAGATCAAGTTTACACTTTTGTAGCGTCTGATTGACATATTTTCGAGAAAATTAATTTTTCATATTCCAATTTTTTAATGATCGGGTTCGGTGTGTATTGAATAAACGAGGCCAGTATGTAGTCAGTAATAATATCGTGCGTTACTTGTACCATTCCTTTTATCATTTCTAACAAACAAATAAATTCTGTAAAATAGTATCAAGCAGTGTGTTGTAAATTTAATCGGCATGGGTTTTTTTGTATTATTACAATCGGGTTCGTTGTCGGGTTGGGCTGTTTAACTGTTTGGTTTGATTCGGGGTACAGAAGACGGTAAGAAATGATATTGTGCATAACAGTGCATTGTTTTCACAAATTTTTACCAGCGAATACAGAATAGACCTGGCGAAATTACAGGAGATGAAATAAAGAGTATTATTTTTACCTATTTTGTATTTAATTTCTATATCAACTATATAGTTGTTCTTTTATCTCTGATTAAAACATGGCATCTCGTTTACAATAGCTCTGAAATAGTTGTGTGCTTGGAAGCTTTCATAGAATAATACAAACCGGTAGGGGACGTGTATTGCTTATGCAATACTCTCATAATGCTTGTTTTCTAAACAGTTTCTCTGTTATGTAGATGAATTGAATTGCTCACACTGGATTACTCCTTTTGACTTTCTGGGGCCAGTCTTTGTTCATTGTTGGAAACCCTCTATGGCACACACTGAGCCAACTCATTAACCTGCTCAGTTTAAAAAATCTTTTAATGGGTTCAAAATGCCTTCTTAACTTGTCAGTGTGGTTGAATGAAACCTATTCGATTCATCATCTATTCAACTCTGTCTATATAGACTTAAGAATTAAGGTGGTAGGGGACATCTGTCGATATTAATGTGGATTAAAGTACATTATAATTGAAATACTTTCACCGGTTTAGAAATTTCAAATTTTGCAATATATAACCAAAAAATAGCTTTTAAAAATATTTTGAGAAGTAAAAATTGTAAAAACCCCAGCGGGATTCGAATGCATGACTTTCAGATTCGTAGTAAACTTTCTAACCCACTGCGCTACGCTGTTAATTGACAATAACAGGATAGAAACTACTTGTATAATTACACTTGGTTTTATTGTTTGTTTTGAGAAGTACGTCACAACATGGAAGTGTCCCATACCACCTTAAATTTAAACTAGCTCTCAAATTGCACAATAAAGACGGCAACCACCATCAGTAATCATTGAAATATGCTCTCTGTAAAAAATATTTCACACTTTTTCTGGACTTGAATTTGAAACATGAACCGATTATACTAATGGTAATGTATATTTGCCTATTTTATGCTAGATAAATATTGCACCGTTTTGCACGTCTGTTAAATATTTATTTTTCATTATTCCAGTGTAAAAGATAATTCTTTTAGATATTTATTACAGCACAATTATTATGCATTTGGGTCAAGAGTAATGAAAGCCTCCAGTTACATTAATTGCACATTACAACTCATTTTTTCAATGTAATAACAATACCAATTACAACGCATTACAATTACAGATCACTAGTTTGCTGTGTAATGCTCCAAACTCGCTCACATTGAACTTGGCATCCTCCTTCCGTAATTGATTGATGAGCTACCAGAGCGAATGATTTGCATGTGCTTTTAAACAATATTTCCTTGGCAATACGGCAGTCGTTATGCAATGTGTGATTGCAGCCAAATTTTGACTTGTAATTCCAATTCCATGAACCATAAATCCCACCATTCTCTATGCTACAAATCTCTGAGCTCACTTTTGCACTTTTATTGTTCAATACACCGAGCCTATGCATCTTTTTAGAAATATTTTTGAGCAGTTTTTGACAAGCGTTTTTTTCCCTCTTATTTCGTATGCAGCCAAAACCTCAAAAACAGCGCTGATTCATAACTAATGGAATTAATTTTTCACAATTACGAAGCGGCCCCGGTAGTGTGTTGTGATAGGCCAGATCGCTTCTAAAGATGAGATCTCTCCGATACAAGACGAAGTGTGGGTTCCCCCTATTGTTGCAACCCTGTCTCAGGAAATGGCACGGGTCCCTTAAATTATTCATCTTGTGATTCCCGTCTGTCAAAACAGACGCAGCTGATGAATGCAGTAGTGTATTTTTTCATTCAGTGACACTACAAGTATCGACATTGCTTTCCAGAAAAGTCATATTTCTTGGTACCAATTTGCCTAATGCTTTGTATCGGGGGATATCTCCTACGTTCTAGCTTGTACCAAGTTGTATAAATCTTCTGCTCCAAGGATCCTATCCAATTGCGATGATTCAAACAGCACGCATATATTTTCATTTCAGAATATTAGCATGTTCTTGTATCAAAAATATAAAAAGAAATCGGAGACTCCTCATGATGGAGCTCGTGATCTGCGATATAACCTATAGCCATTGGCGAATGTAACTGATTGCTCCTTTCGGATACCTAGGGAAAAGGGAAAAACGGATTTTACAGCAAATACAGGGATTAAATGAGAATGCCAGACATTATTGGACATCAGCCTATCTGCAGTACCACCATCGATGCCAAAAAGTCTCTAAAAGCCTCGTCATACAAAACGAGAAAGACGGCAAAACGAGACCCCTTGTGTTTTTTCTAAATGGTGGTTTATCTCCCCATATCTTTATTTGTTAAGGTATCAGGACTTCATCTGCGCATAATGACACTTCCCTATACTAATTCCTGACCGGGGGATGGAGTTGTTTCAATATACTTCCACTTAAATAACTTACAATATCTTATCCCCATTAATCATTATTCAACAGTGTATTGTTTATGAATATTCATTGGGGGCTTTCTGTTAGAAGATTAATTCTGAAATGCTCCCTTATCACGAATAAACAATATATCATACTTAAATACCGAATATTCCATATTTATACGTCTTTAATACGTCTCCCCCGGGTCTGGCGGCGCGGAATGCATGAGGGAATCCGTAATTGATTTGTATACCCTAATGGCTACGGCATCGGGCCGACCCGGCCGCAGAATTCACAAATCCTCTGTGAAGTATTTCAAATGCTTGGACCAATTACAGGGAATTTAAAAAGCTGCTTATTTTCACGAAGAGCTGTTCATTGTTTATCGCTTGGCTTGGCTTCAGAGGTAATTGGAACATTTTCCATCGGATAGCTTTTTACAGATATTTTCCAGTCACATGGAGATTCGGATATTTTTTTTTTTGGTATCTCTACGTGTTCAGTAGGGAAGATAAAGGAATTAAGGGAGACCGGAATCAAAAGTTTATCAGGGCCATTCAGCGTAATAGAGAATAAAAGAGTGAAGATAACAACATACCAGAGAAATAGAAAAAGGGGGAATGAGATATATAGCAAAGAGGGGGGAGTCGATTTCTCTGGCCGCTGACAGATAATTCTTGTCATAATTGCGGTTTTATCTGAAGCCTTTTTGTCTTAATAAGTAGCGAATTTGCAACTTAAGAGTACTTTTATGTTTTCGCCGATTCTACAAAGGTCAGTTGCAAATTTGAGCAATTTACACACGACGTTCAATAATTGCAACAACAACGAAAATCTTAAAATATTCCTTTGATTTTCGGGAAAAAGTTCCATGTCGGTATTTTTCATTTCTCGGAGTATTTCTCAACAGCTATTAGAAAGATGATTATTTCTAAAGGCAAATAAATGAGTTAAAACGATTGTAAAATGTGAACCAGAAAAAGTTATGTTTCTTGATGAACTTTGTAAGCTGTGATATCTGGAGCATAACTCTAGGTCTCAGCTGTTTCATCACCTTCCCTTAGTCTCGGTAGCGCCATTAAATCTTCCCACTCCATACAACAGTATGATAATTGTTCGGTTCGTGTGTTATAGTCCTTATACACAACGCAACATTTCAAGAATGAATCGCTCTCACACTCCCCCAACCCTTAATCCCCGAGCGTAAATAAATAATTAACACAGTATGTAATCAATCTTACATAAATAAATAATTAAAACAGTTGTCAATCAAAATTACAGTAGTTTATTTTCTGTGTAAAGATATAACTCTTCTGACAAAATATATGATTATATTGGTTGAAAGAAAATGCATTGATTTAAAATGTTTATATGGAAGTCTTCAACGATGGTGTGTTGCGTCATGTAATTGCATCATTTATACGTCGTCATTGATGGCACCATGTAACCATCGCTGTCCAGCTCTTCGATTTGGCGTTGTGGGGTCTGCTCTTTTAGGTCTTCTGAAAAAAAAATGAAATACCAGATGATTAGCGGAAAACGTCTTCTTAAATATTTTCATACACAGTGGTTTAATTTATATTGGTGGGTCTGAATTTTTGTTGTATGAGTTTTATTCACGGTTTCGAGGATATGAGAACACATTGAAAATGATCGTAAGCTTTCCTATCGAGTTTCTAACTTCGATGATCGAACATCAATTTCATTGATTAAACAATATTTCTACAATTTCCATAAAAAAAAAAATTCCGATGACTTCCTTGTTAAATCGAACACAAATTTGTATTTCTAACAAATGGCATTTTCCATCGGCATTTTAGTATTGGAAATAGGAAATGTGCGTAAATGACCAGTCAAAATCAGTACCAAGTACCTACCTAGAGAGGAATAATTAGGGCCCGGGCCTGCATTGAAGTGCACGGAATCGTAGGTGGACCTAAAGTGAAATAAAATTGTCGTCAATTCATCCAACTCATATCTCATGATTTCTATTTTGACAAAATTGTTATGCAACCAATTACTGAATGCCAAAAAGTCCTGGAGTTTCGACCTACCTTATCATAGACATTTCTGCCTCTGAAAAGGAAATGATAAAAAATATGAATAATACATGTCAAAACAATTTCTGTATATATATAATGCTGGGATTTTGTCCGTTTCTTAAAGTTAAACTATTTTTTTTTATATTTGAGTTCTATTTTGCAATTCTTAGAAATTTGGCACATAGTATTGCCAGAGCTTTGCAACTTCTGACCTTTTCTGAGTTTCTTTGCCTTAATATACAAAATGGCACTGACGGCAACCATGATTCCGGATAGGAAGATCAAGGCACACCCAAGGAGAAGTAGAGAGAGACCTGGCGAAAAAAAATTACGAGAAATAGAGGAAGTACAGTACTGTCTGGAGGAAACAGCCATATTATTGCCGCATATAACATAAACTCAAAAATAAAAATTACCCGCTATATTATTAAAAAACAAAAACTAATAAAAACACGAATAAAAAAACAAACAAAAACTAAACCGATAATCGATTGAAACAACCATGTGCATAGATTTTTTAGATTACCAATGGACAAAAAATAATAACGACGATCAATTTTTATGCAAAACAAACGTTTAAAAGAACCAGTTCCGATATATAAAATAGTGTTGATAACAATGCAATGTACTGTCAATGTAGAATGGTATCAATTATTATATGCCTGTACCTCCAGTGTACGAGACGCCGCTTGAATCCTGGGCAATGAAAGTTTCATCGATAGATAGAGAGTTGGTTGTTGTTGGCGATGCTGTTGTTGTTGTTGTTGTCGTCGTCGATGTTGTCGTTGTAGTACTGTCTGCATTGCTCGCGTTACAATCTACGGTGAAAGAAAAGACAAATAGCAATCAATGTGATTGCTAGTCATTGGCTTTTGTATCTGTTTTTAACCCCGGCCCTCTCCATCCTTTTTATCAATAATACCGGTATTTTTTCTTTATTTTTTCTTTCCATGAAAATAACATCCACTCTATTTATTAAACTTAGTAATGAAAAGGATATGACATACAACTAAACTACATAACTAAATGCGCGGATCCAAAAAAAATACGAGGAGGGGGGTATAGAGGACTATCTTTGTTTGCCGGGGGGGGGGGGGTCCAAGGCCTATTTTTGCTATTGTTACTATGCAGATTTAAGAAATTTTAATTCTTAAAGGCATGCCCGGAACCCATGCAATCCCAACCCCCTCTAGATTCGCCCAAGTAGGTATCAGATACATGTCTTCCTTTTCGCACATGAGTCCTTACAAAATAATTCGCGAAAATAAATTTCCGCCAAAAATTTTGCCTTGACTTTTTGGATGTCATTACCAAAAAAAAAAAAATTGAAACATGGTTCGTAATGATATTTATTCGATGACAAAAGGTAATCAACCATCTATTGGATATTTTTCAAACGCGTATACTCTTTGTTTTACAGATGTTCAACACCTTTGCTTACAGTTGAATCATTACAACTTTTTTTGGAAGTTTTGAAATCCAATTGAATAAAAATCCAACAACCACCCACAATAACCATCCACCCGAACATTATTACCTGACAAAATAGATACTGTGTACTTACATGGATATTCTTGGCCACTATATGACCTTACGCTGGTTTTTAGATATGTACCACACGATGCATTACTCGTAGCGTTGTACACATCACAGGAAAATTCCCCAGCATTGTCAGCGATCGCAAAGGTAGCCACGATGGTTCTGGAAAGTATACAGATTTTCCCGGGCTCAGTAGACGCTGGGGTGACCACGTCCGATTGTGTGGAGGAAACGGGGAGGAAGTTGGGCATGTCAGCGGGACGATGACAGAATCTCATTGGACGGGCTGGACTACCTTCATATGACCAAGTTAAATAAGAAGGTCAAAGTGAAGAGAAAGCTTGTAAAGTTCAAAATTAATTTATTAAATCAGGTTTTAATAATTACGACATCGTAGGAAAAACTACGCGAATAGTTGCGTCCACCAATCGCAACCTCTCGGGCCTTTCCGACAAAGCTCGGAATTGTGGAAAAGGCGCGAAAAGCTGATGCAAATTTTAGCTGATGGCCTGTATATCAATATAACGACAACACTTACCCACTTCCGACTGACAGATCAATACTATGGTGGTTCCTTTAAGGTAAACATTGTCGGTTGATCCAGGTACGTTGGAGGGACTGAGGTCGAAGACAGGTAGACCGCTGGAGGGGTTTGCTATAATATAACAGGTTTTTTTTATGATTTGACAATATAATTGTCAATTATAGAGATATTTGAGTTACAAATAATCCGTAGCGAATGGAATTAAAAAAGAAAGTTTTCGTATATTGAAGAAGAGTTAGTTTGCAGGCTTCCAAAATTTGGATTTTCCTCCGGTTAGAAGTTTCATGAAAACTGTATTTATACAAAGAAACACGTACATTTAAGTGATTGGTTATTAAACAAATCTTATTAATTTTTGTTAAATTTTGCACAAAAGGGTATACTCAAACGCATTCCTATTTACACGTAACAATTTCGATGTTGCGCCAATAAAAAAACAAAATGTTTGTGCCTTACCCACAACGGCGACATTTACAGAAGCAGACGTGACTGTCAGTGATTCGTTGTTAGCGCCTGTGTGGGTGATTTTGCACTGGTAGGAGCCGCCATCTTCACACGTGACCCGTCCCGCTGAGACACTGAGGTTAAGAATTGCCCCGGAAACTCTTCCTGCACGCCCTTCTGTTGTGGCCTTTAGAGCTAAATTATCTGATGGAATATATTTTAATTCGATTATATATATATATATATATATATATATATATATATATATATATATATATATATATATATATATATATATATATATATATATATATATATATATTGTAAATTATCGTGTTATTACACTTTTATATGCTTTGAAATCATTCATATTCGTGGTTGCACGTGCTTTGTTGTTGTTGTTTTGTTTGTTTGGGATTGCTTTGTTTTGTTTGTCTTTTTTTTTATTATCGTTGGAACTATTCACCGACAGTTGTATATTCCCAACTAATTATGAAATATTCTGTATGAAAATAAAATCATGTACATGTAACTATGCTCCCATGTTTCTGATATTGTAAAAAAAAAAATAACTTACAAAGTACGGAAATTTATCTCCGCAAAATTAAACGATTCTACAGTTGTAGTAAATAATGAAATGTTTTAATTTAAACTAAGTGTTGGTTTAATCTAACTTTTGCCAATGGTGAACACTTGGTAACAGTTTAATTAAACCAATTTTGACTCTAAGCAAAATAAGTGAACGTTTAAAATTACAGTAATTCATATGCAAATTGTGGGGTAAATTGTTACTTCAATACGGATTTACATAAATTTTTGCAAAATAATATGTTTCCTTTATCTTAGCGCTGTGAATTTATATTACATTTTCGATTTAGATATTTACATACATGTACATCCCGAAAATATTTCATCAAAGTTTCAACCTAATAATAGGTGTTCGGATAGAATACTGGTAAATGCAGATGGTCGTATTTTTTAGTTGGTTATAAAGTTTTTAATGATACCCTCTCTAAATTACCAATTTCTGTGTATTTCTGTTAACCTTATTTTGGCGGGAAACATGTTCCGCTAATTTGAGTACATCGTTAAATTGCATACATTGTATATACATATAAGTACAGACATTCAGAAAGACACTAGCTTTTTGAACAACGAATTTCCGCCAAATGCTACCGCCAAAATATCGTACACGCTAAATTTACGAACTTTAAAGTAGTTCCCCTTAGTAATCAAACCACTTACTATCCCGAAACACCGGGTCATTTCCCTTGGGCGGGTCTTCCACGTAGAGGATTGTAATGTATGAGGACTCGCTGACCAGTTTACGCTTGATTTCCAGTCGGCTGATGAAGTTAAATCCATTTCCCGAAGGTGCACACTTCACTACAAGTTCTCCATTGACCACGTCTACCTGTGCTGGAGCTTCGAGGTTTGCAACCTGTGCTTTACCTGTTTTGCAAGCCCCACAATATATCAATCAAGTTACTCAATTTCTAGGCCTGTATTTTAAAAAATATCTTAAAGGAAATCCGTTGAGTGAAAACCTTTGAATAGTTTATCTTTACAAAAAAACCTACAGTTTAATGAAGTGTTTGTTACATCAAGATATCATTTAAATAAATGCATACTTGAACCCCCCCCCCCCTCCAAAAAAATCACTTCGATTCACTGTCCGAGGAAAAAGAACCCTTAGAAAAATTACCTTTATCGATCAAATAATTCAATCAAGTGTGTAAAATTATCACAACTAAAGAAGTAGGTTTTACCTTGTGCAATGAAAAGAATAAATAACACAAACGCTTCCCTCATTGTAACACAGAATGGATACGTAAAGAAATAAATTATTCCCTCTCATATTCAGGATGTGAGGGTTAAGCTATTGGTCATTTCTGACCTACATCCGCCATGATCAGCTTTTGTCACGTAATATTGCATTAAAGTACAACTACTTTATGCTATTGTAACATAGGTCCATGTATATCGGTGAAACATTTGCATGATATCTTGTTTCATAAAACTCGGTTCAAACCAACGATAGAAGTGAAAAATATAGGTGCAGCCATACCATCGTGTCTTACATCACAAGTGGTCAGGTGTGACGTCATGCTGTTGTTTACCGCATTTATTCGATGATAATAATTCATCTAGTATTTTAAAAGTACTTTACACTATATGAGCTGAATGAACTACTTCCTGAACAAGCATAATGACCCGACCGACATCTAACATCCCATGTTGGAAACTCTTTGTATACCTGTCTGTTGATTCCTTGTAGCGCGCCATCCCTACCTAAGTACCCTGTCTTCGATTATAGATACACTGGAATTGTGCTTTTTCCGTTGTTTCGAAGTCTTCATTATTCGTATGACACTTTTAACTATTTTCATCCTCTTTCGGCTAACTCATTAATGAATTCGAAATGTTGCTTCCTTCAGAAGTCTATAGTATTTATATAGGTTACCACTTTCAGGGAACTGAATAGTTGTGGCAAATTATGAACTAAATAAATGATAGCTCTGCATAAAGTTACAGGAAATATTCAAACATAAAACCTAGTTGTTAATTTAATTATATATATTTTAATTGAGAAAATCAAATGCTTATTTTTCTTTGCTACATTAGAGTTTATAGCTAAACAATTTTTTTTATTAAGGTAGAAAGATTAATTTGATCAACCAGCTTCCTTATTCTTTTCTAATTCTATGCTCGTATTTACATTTCTAGGATGTATATAAAAAAAATTCGATTAAAATTCGTTTTTATTAATAAACAAATCTGTGAATTTTTAAAGTAATGATGCAGGAAAACATCCAAATAACTGAATTCACCAATGTTGAAATATTCTTTATTAATATAAAATTTCAACAAATTTTCCAGTTTTCCTTGTGTTTTTTTTCTCACTAAATCTTTGAGTTTGAGTTATTTTAAAGACCTCTTAAAGTTCAACCTATCTCTCTATTATTACAAATGTTCACAAATCAATCACTTTCCCTTAAAGGAACTGGTAGGCATTACATATCCATCACTGTCTTGTTTCTCCAAAGGACGATGGTAAGTGTTCTCTGCCAAATTATCTAAAAACAAAAAATGAAGAAGAATCAATATACGTAGGTATAAGAAGAAATTTTTCATTGTTAGTTATTAAAATCAAAGGAACAGCCCATTATTGTAAGCAATTGACATCTCTCTCTCTCTCTCTCTCTCTCTCTCTTTGTCTCCCTCTGTCTGTCTGTCTGTCTCCCTCTGTCTGTCTCTCATTCTCTGTCACTCTCTCTCTCTCTGTCTGTCTGTCTGTCTGTCTCCCTCTGTCTGTCTCTCCTTCTTATTCTCTCTCTCTCTCTCTCTCTCTCTCTCTCTCTCTCTCTCTCTCTCTCTCTCTCTCTCTCTCTCTCTCTCTCTCCACTCAGTTTCATACTACAGGTAGCTTACCCAGCGATGAGTATTCAGACGCCGATTTAGAATTATATTGAACTGAATCATATGTGGTTCTAAATCAAAACAAAATAAAAAAGATAGATTTCATAGTATCTAGAATTTTATGTTTAATTGATGAAAAACGCATTTACTTTAACTACAAAGATGTAAAAGAAGAATATCATAAGTCAATTAAAAGTTTATTACCTTATCATCACCGCTTCTGCTTCTGTAATTTGAAAAAAATGATCGTTATATTAATTATCTTATTGTTTGATTTTGCATTAACCAAATGGATTTAATATATATCAGTAATAACGCATTGTTGGATAAGCAGCGAACATATAATAAGACCTTTTCTGAGTTTCCTGGCCTTCAGATAGATGATGACACTGGCGATGAATAGAGCTCCAGCAACAACCGTAAACACACAGCCCAGAACCAGGACCGTGTAATCTACACACAAAAGGAGTTCAATAACAATTCAATAGATGTCAATCAATTTAAGCAATTAAAGACTGTGCGTTCAATGATAGAAAAAGAAAATATGAATAATTAACGATATAATCAACCAAAAAGTCAAATTCAAACCAATTACAAAACATACAATAGAAATACTTTGAATGTACTTTAAATAAGGTGTAATTCGCAAAGACTAACTTTCGCGATTGACTATAAATAAACCGGTTATCGCTGCGACTAATGTTACGACTGTTCATATGTTTAAAAAAAAAGTGCAGTTAAGGTTTATAATTCATTTTGTAGTAAGGTATACAAACCCTTTGTTTCAGGAGTTGTAAATTCTCCAGTATTGATTTTTTTTGGAATATTTGGCGATGACGTCACATTCGATGTAGGTGTTATAAATGACGCATTCGTCGAACCAATACTCACATTGCAGACTGCAATTATACAGATCATGTATTTAAAAAATACAAACAAAAATAGTATTGAAGAAATTTAAACAGAATCCAATTTCAATTTCATAAAAATATCCTTCACAAATTACTAAAAATATAAGTTTAATATACTACATAATATCGTTCTAACTTGATTTTCAACATCAATACCCGGAAAATCCTGAACAGTGAACGAAGCAGATGTAGAGGTCATGTGAGTAGAACACCCCCTGTTAGCTGTGGCGTTGTACACGTCACAGTATACAAGTCCATCAGAGGTTACCGGAACTGACGCCAGAATGGTTCTAGTTTTAACACAAGACTTTGCAGAATCCGTAGAAACAGGAGCTACGTAATTGGCTTGAAGCTCAGTTATGAGTTCATAACCAAAGACTTTCTTTAAACAAAAGCGCATCGGGTAAGCAACAGGAAAACCTGGGCAAAAATACATGGATAACTTTGGACAATCACCATTCCTTTATTTTAATCGACATCAACTTTAATTTCTACATGATAAAAATCTTATTATATCTTATCACATTACATGTATTATTATAATACCTCATTTGAAAGAACACATTACACATTTGCAGTTCTCAACATGCAACAAAGCTTACCAACTTCCGCCCTGCAGCCTATGATAATAGTGGTGCCTTTGAGATACCTATAACTGGAGGAGTCTTCATTCGGAATGTTAGAGGGACTGAGTAACAGAATAGGATCCGCAGACGATGGTGGAACTGAATGGAATATGGTAAAGTTGGGAAGATTGATTCCAAATCA
This sequence comes from Magallana gigas, assembly GCF_963853765.1. Classification (NCBI taxonomy): domain Eukaryota; kingdom Metazoa; phylum Mollusca; class Bivalvia; order Ostreida; family Ostreidae; genus Magallana; species Magallana gigas. The sequence continues at coordinate 32,078,532 of NC_088858.1, read as the reverse complement.
TAAAGCTACCGTAAACGGATTACGTTTGGATGTGTATTTTCTTTAGCGTTTAGTCACCAAATGCCATGTCAATAAGTTTAAGAATACACATACGTACTTTTTATTTAAAAAACCTGCTTATTCAGATCTACGCAAACGTGTTAACAACGATATCCGCCAAATATCATACCCGCCAAATATAATACGTTTAAAGTAATATTTCAACAGGCGTCAATAATAAATATATTTTCAGGTAATTCATTATTGTTTCAATATGGAACGTAACAAAATCGTTACTAGTGATGTTCATGTACCTACCGACCAAGTTCATAAGTACAGAAGCCGATGTCGCTGTTGAGGATAGGTTGCCCACAGTGTAGGTAATCTTACACTTATAGTAGCCCCAGTCATTGCAATTCACACGGTCCTTGGATAAGTTTAACTCCAGAGAAGCCTCTTTAGAAGCCCCTACCCTTCCAGTTGCAACTGTTCGTGGTCTCAACTCATCTTAGATTAAAAAAAAGAAAGATGAAAGTTGATCAGAAACTGAAAACAAATGAAAAATCAAATGCATATACATCAATGGAGCTGACCTTTGAAGATAGTTTGTCTTTTTTTTTTCAATAAATATATTAAAAAATAATTTTTGTTTGTTTTCAACAGATCAGTTAAGTTTTAAAGTTGCTGTTGCAACAAGAACTGTCTGCAAATACTGTTAAAGAGGAAAACCAGATCGTTCAACGTCTTCATTATTTTGCAATAAAAAATCTTATTTTTAACATTAACATTAAAAATGAATTGATTCGGCGGAGTACCATTTGCTCCATAAGCAAGCTGTCACCATTCTCCTTACCATCCCTAACTATTGGAGTGAATCCCTCGCCCACGTACACAAGAGTACTGTACACTGATCCTGTTGCAGGCTTCCTCTCGATCTGGATTCGGTTGATGACACTAGCCTTTAAGGACCGACAACTGATGGTTAACGGGGCCTTCCCAAGACTTAGTGAGGACGGAACACTCAGCTCAACTTGTGTTTGTGCATTACCTGTATTCAATATAAGAACAATCAATGAAATGATTGATCTTAGAAAAAACTTAAGTATATATTTATAAGTCTAGTGTCTGGTTTTAAATATGTGTATCATATGCAGATGAAAATATTTTTCAATTTTTAAACTTCTACAACGCATGATTAACTTTTGCAAAGGTTAACTTCGTTTACAGTATATGTATTAGAAACATATTCCTTTAATTTTGTGATTATTTCATTTTCAACGTTGTAAGATACAGGAAACACTAGTCGTACATGTTATAACGATGATAAAAGTTTCAATCATGGCACATCGCATGTTAACTTCTGCATAATCTAAAGTTTCCAATTCTTCATTAATAACCTCTTTAGGAAGAAAGATATCTCATGGTGTTTTTTTTAACCAATTAAGTTTTTAATTTACCTGGCGTAATAACGAATGGTAGAAAAACGAGTAATTCCCACATAGTCATAGCACAATCATGTACATATATGATGACAATTAGATGTATAAACAATGAGAGGTCTATCAGGATATGTTATTATGTTCAGTGCGTACCAAGTTCGGTAGTGTGTATTAACTATGACGTGTCCGGTCTCTGACGATACATATATAGATAAAAGTCTTCATTTTGAAATGTGAATTTACGAATTAAAAAGATTAGTCTATAATGTAAAATTAAAACTTCACAAGTATTTGAAAGATAAACTAGTGTGCGTGTGATAAAAAAAAAAACACGGCCATACACTATTCTGTCTACATGTATTAATGTTTCTTATCATATGTTTTGTTTTTGTTTTGTGGTTTTTAGGGGTTTTTGTATTTTTTAAAACTCCATTTATCAAATACATTTATCTTGCTTTAAACTATTGCACAAATTCAGATTGACTCATCCCACTTTAAGTGGCTTTAAACTAAAGGTCATCGTCAGCAATTATAACGTTCAGGGTCATTCATCAAGCTCAGGGTCAACACGAATAACCCTTCCTTTTTTTCTAAAGACAAAATACTACACAAAAACTGTCAATTGTATATTTTTTAAACAAATACTTAATTTGTTGTAATTTTGCATAGAAATGTAAAATGTGAATATCTTACTGCAAATCCTGCTTTCAAAGTCGCAGAATGATAATTATCTAAACAATGGAGGTTTTTACTTAATAGATTGAAAGGCAAAAATTAAATGTTTGGTGCGAGTCGACTGTGGAGTCTGTGCCTAAAGGATAATATGGTATATCTCAAGGTAATTAAAGTGTTGTCTGTTAGAACACCTCGACCAACAGAATTCCACAACAATTTACCACGTCCAATGCCCGATTCCATGAGGGAAGGTGATATCTTCAGTGCTGATCAATCAATGACGTTTTATTGCAGGTGAAATGTTTATTGAATGAAAAATTGTAATTGTTCAATATATTTATTGTTACGCCTTGTTTGTAAAAATCTTACTTTATCAATAGAATGCAAAAGGTCATATTATATTCATTTTGCATTTTGAAGGAAATAATTTTTAAACTAAACAATATCAATAATTCAGCAAACACAACGAAAGTTCGCGTTATTTACAGTATTTGTTCTTTTATCTAGCGAGGTAAACATTGAATCCCAATTTACGGGACCAATATGGATTTCAAATAAAATTGATTTGAATTCTAATGTCTGATAACAAAGAATCCTATAAAATGAGCCTTCTTCATATATATATTCTTTATTGCGTCTAAATATCTCATTGTCTTGAACAGCCTTTATTTTGTTTGCTCAGATAAATGTTTGAACATGGCATAGAAAAAAAAGAAGAGGAGGAAGAAGAAATATCGATGATCCCATTACTTGCTTTACCCAGCTAGAGAATACACAAAAAACATTTTAAAGGTTTACTGGACTAAAAGATGTAGCAAACAAGTCTTTGTAGTAAAATATTTGATATTGGGGAGAGTTTTTTTCTTTTTGGTGTGGGAGAGATTATTTTTTCCTTGAAGAGGAATGCATTTTGAACATGTCTAGCTGAAGTATGGCGGTCTCATTTCCTTTGAACATTCACATTGATAAATAAGTAATGTCAAAATGAAACGGGTTTATCAAGGATGTCTATGTCGCGAGGTTCAACACTAGTGTCAATTTAAAGAGACTCATAGAGATCTCAAACAGAGACTTCAATTATATTTTTATTTTCTATCCTACATGTATCGCATTTCTGAGACAATTGTGAAAGAAAAAATAATTTGACTTTGTGTTTGGAAAACTAAAAAAACTAAATAAATTTATTGACAATATGTGCTTGAGATTCGAATTACTATGAATCCAATGTGACAAATCTAGAACTCTAATGCCAAATGAAGTGACCTTGACTTTAGCAAGCGACACATGGACAAATCATCGACTGGACACGAAAGTTTGGACAGAAGGATGGTCAGGCTAAGAGACAAAGGGACAGACAAATAGACATAATGTCCTTTTATTCCATAAATTCAATCCCATTTTAGGTGACAGAATAACCACAATTTTCGAACGCAACCTTTAGTGAGCACATTAGTATCAGTCACGTTGTTATTAGGCTTAGCCATCAGTGCTAACAGTAACACTTCTAATTAATTATGGTTTGTATTAAACTGGTGCAAAAATTCCAGTTAAAACTATTGTTGTCAAACAGATCAACGAATTTACTGACGAAATTACGTTTGGCTGCCCACGAACATTGACCCCCCCCCCCCCCCCGAATGAAAATGATTCCACAGTATACCCTATGTACATGTAATAAAGCAACTGACATTTAAAGAGAAAACCTAGGTTTTTACCGATAGTTACTTTTTTGTAATACATGATTAAATTCCCTTTTCCCTAATGAAACACTGTTTTAATTGGATTATTTCGGATATAAATTTTATACACTGCTACCATTTTTAACTGTAGCCTGTATCATGTACAACTTGCAAATGATGCATGAATCAATTGATATGGGATCTAGTGATATAAAAACTTTGTAAATATATACTTAGTCTAGTAAAACTAAATTGTGACATTTTGAAATTTATTCCAAACTATTCATCGACACTTTTCCCGTCTGGGTTTTTTATGCATTGGGCATTCTCAATTAAACAACTAAACGCGAAAATTCAATATGTTTTCTACGGTTCTAAGTGATCTATAATGTATAACCTCCCACCCACACCTCCATAAACTGTGAATGATTAGACAAAAATTCTCATTCTGCATTTTTAAGATATAACAACTACAGATGAATAATGTACAGTGTGGAGTGTATATGACCTTCAACTTTGGCAAAGAACCCATCTATAGTAATATCAAGATTTGATAACATTAACATTATTGTGTTTATACACTGAATCAAGAATCCATCTGTAAAAGGGACAAAAAGCCAACATATGTTCAAAGATTACTATAATTCTTTAATATGATTATCCTTTTTAAAGGCAAGACCAACCATCAATTAAAGAATAACACTCAGGAATGGTAAAAATTGAAACCTCAGTACGCATGCGTCGGAGCCATGCTAGAAGTACTGAAAGAGGGTCTTACACCAGTCTAACAAAAATTCACTGTTCGTGATCAGCAAAATGGATCAAGAATTTCTCCATGGGTATTTGTTGTAATATGAATAATAAAAGTGATTTGGTTTTTAAATAACTATAATTTTTTGCCGTTTATGTCATGAGAGTCCCAATTACACGTCCATTATAAGCCGTACCGTCATTCTCGTCCATTACCGACAATACTCATTCCGCATCCCTGCAATAAATTCCGTATTTCCCCTCCAAAGAAGAATAGATCTGCATAGAATTTGCAGAGATTCCAAGAGTAAATCTTTTTAAGTCCAGAAATATTTCTGACACAAATTCTTCCAAATGCGCCATAAACGAATGTTTTTATCTCATAAAATCATTGCATCTAATAGGAGATATGGCAAAGTGAGCAATAATTTTTTTTTTTATAAAGAAAAATCAAAATATGTATTTTTGACTTCCGATGTTTTCTTCTATAAAAAGGAAAGTAAGGAAATTGCGACACCTATTATACAAATCTTTTGGCAGTCTTCATTACATTTCTTCTATTTTTGATATGTAATTTGCCAGTGATATGTAATTTATTATTCAGATATTTCTTTATAAAGTAACTATGTTGCTAAAGCCTGGTATGATTTCGATAAGCCATTGACTTAGGAAAACGTTAAAGCTAGGAAAACCCATATGTATTTCGGATGTAAAGTAAAGAACTGGTTTTGTTTTGCTTTTTGGGGGGGGTGGGGTGGGGGTTAACATAAGGTAAACTTAGTTTTCAAAAAATAGTTTAGGAACCAGAAACCGGACAGTAATTTAAAGAACTTTTAAGAAAAAATAAACCTTAAGGAGCTTATACATGTATAAGACTTGAACCTGAAATTAAATTGCAAATTTTGATTAACGTATATAAAAAGAATAAGGCGTGATTTTTTTTTACATCTCCCGTCACCAACGAAGGGCGTTCTGGTGCTAACACGCCTGTTCAGTGATTATGTCGTACTAAAGTTCTTCATTACATGGATGTACATCCGATTAATTTAAATTAAAACCGACTTTCAAAAATTCTATTTACATGCAAATAGATGTAGTTTTAACAGAAATTCGAATTACGGTCAAGCTTTTGGCGGACGTGAAACGGTTACACCACCAATACATTATCAGACATAGGTTTAATTGTAAGAAAGTTTTCATTAGATTTTTATCAGCAGTATTATTTGTATGTTTACATTTTAAAGTGTCAAGAAGCAACCTAAGTTTTACAAAAAACCCAAGGTTCATGAAATCTAACGAGCAATTCAATGCAAGCCCCAATGTAAGACGAACTCTTCAGATTAATCAAAAAGAAAACATTCTAAAAAGCTGAAATGGTAAACATTCTTCAAAATGATCATCATAACACGATACATATCAATGAAATTAAACTCTTTTCGTAAGATGTTTTGTATGGATCAGAACCAGGTATACAAACCTACAAATCTCATAAGCTGTATTATATTTAATCGATGAATCAATAAATTGGTAAAAAAAAAGTGAACTGTGAGAAAAATCCGCTCTGTTTTTGATACTTAATATCATCATTTTGAAAAACAGTTATTAATGTGACGTTTTGTTATAGGGATTCTAACGTTGCTTTTTAGTCTTCTGCCTTGATTAATTCTTCCTAAACACAGTATTAATTGTTTTTGGTTTATGGTTTTTTTCTCTCTCTCGCTCGCTTTCCGCCTCCGAAGTTTGCGAGTGTTGACAAACTGATAAGAATTTCTCATCCCACTGTCTCTGGACAAATCTTACGTAGGAACGGTGTGAACCGCGGTCTGCCCGGGAATCGATTATCGGATTAGCTCCCTGGGAGGATTAAAAGTCGGAGTGATTGTAAAATGTTAACTAGATATAAAATGGACAGAGGGAGCCAATTCGATGTATCTTAGCATCGTGAATGTTGAACTCGATGAAATGTTCCTGCTTTATTTCTCAAACTTTGTTGAATATTTGTTAATAGTTTTGGTTAAAATCACTGTTTTAAATAAATGTATAAGTCATTCCCGATTTTAGTAATTTGACACGCTTATCGTTTTGATTTCTTCCCAAATATCAACAACATTCTTATAATTAACAATTTGCGAGTCTAATAATTCAAACAATCTCTAGAATTGTTGCATGATTATCATTTGTATTTAGACTGAACTGCGCGATTTCGATACGTTAATTGATGAATGTGACAAAACGGTGAAATTCCAGTAATCTTTTGAAATTCATAAAGAAATAATCTACAGTAACATGATAATTTCTGTAATTGTTGCATATGAATGAGACAGATTTTATGTTTTATTTACGTAATATTCTGATACGTGTAAATATGCAAACATATGATACATGTTTAACTGACTTTTTATCAAAAGACTTTTAGATATGTAGGCCCTACTCTTTTTTTTTATCCATGTGACGGCACAAATTCCATTTACACAGGCAAACAGATCATCCTTATCATGAAGCTTTTTGACCAATCAAATTTTCCACACATCTGCATGTACTTTATTCGTCTTTGATGAGATTTTCGCCGAATGACCACTAGATATACTTGCTAGTAACAGGACATGACTTACACCGACCTTCAATACTCACACCCCTTTTGACAAACATAACGCCATAACAGCAGAAAACTTTGCCGCGTGCATCCTCGTCTTCCGTCGTCTGTGGCGATGATTCTATTTCGCGCGCCATTTTTTATTCCGTGGGAAACATTTCTTGACGTTAACGGTTGGCCTAATTTGATCACAGGAGCCAGAGGTGACTAATTGTTTAGCCCCTTTATTATAAAATAGATGCATTTTTTCGTGATATGCGACTGGGATCAAACCTGGAGTGAAAGTTTCCTCTATTGGTTTTCTTTGGGACCGAACGGGAAAGGCATAAACAAGAGCTTTATAGCGGGAACCAGGGAGGGATCAATAAGCTTATGTCGCTTATGGTTAAGTAAAATATAGACTTTGGTCTTTCAAGGTACAATAAAATTCGAGGCAATTGGGAAAAAGGAAAAATTACAACAGTCTGCAGAGACAATCCATCCTTAGCCTCAGATGTTTCTTGTAAATTTGCTCATCACAAAACGTGATACTCTAAGTAGAATTACGGCCGTATTGGGACATGCTAACGTTTGTCTTCAGATAATGGGTTTTAAATTTGTTATTACAACTTTTAAGCTATCTGCAGACATGCGCATTGGGTCAAACGAAAAATTTAACGTGTGGTGAAATTGAGAATGATGAGTTCAGTTTCAGACAATTTTGTGTGTAAACAAAGCAATAAATCGAATTAGGAACATTTGTGATTTAATATACATGTATTTCTAACAGTTGTTAGAAACGTCATGAAATGATCAGCGTTCTGAATCCAAGCCTTTAGAGTATTCGGTTACACCGTTTCAAGTAAATCAAATTAACAATGCAAAGTATAAATTCATCTACTCGCTGAGAATTCTGGTCATTTACCACCGATTATCATCATCAGTCCTTATTCTCTGTCTTTTATTTAGACAAGCGAGAACTCATACATATGGATAATGGTGAATGTTCGTAAATTTATGATTTAACGTCCCGAAGTGTTATTACGTTTTATAGCAACTCAAGACATCTTTGGCCCCTCGCACAAATAGTCATTTTATTGATATCCGTAGTCACCACGTTTAGTTCTGATTGTAATCGGGCTCGTCATTCTAGGGAGATACACGGTGCGAGGGAGATGGCACAATTAATCTCCAATTTGTTACTTTCGTTGTCATGTGTTTAATTAACGATATCGGCGAAAAGATATGAAGCGTCCAGCTTTTGTCATAAAGAACGATTCAAGTCATATGAGGGCGTCTTTGCAAAGACAAATAAGATAGTACATTAGCAAATAGAATCTGTCTTTTTAGTTTAGTAACATGTCGGAGGACATATTGGATGATTGACAACTACGTTAAAATTTCTCAAATAAACAAGGATACGTAATTATCGTCCTTTTATTTTAAGCCTACACTCAAATGAAGAAAAAAGGAGAGAAAAAAACCGCTTCTATATGTATAACGAAGAGAATAAATAGATGTAACAACACAATTAAGCTTTGTCTGGACGACTATTCATGAGAGGTATAGATTGGTGCTTAATAAATTCTTTTTTTGCACTGCATGATTTGAGTTGTCTGGTGGGGGGAAATGAGCATTTAACGTAATCAGAGACTACAAAACACGCTCTTTTTCTGATGCAGAGCATCCCCAATATTTCCAATATCAGAGGTTTAAGGTAAAACAGATGCTAGACACGCTATGTGGTGTTGTTCCCGATCTGTCGGAACAGATATGGTCACGTGAAGCAAGAAGACCCCGTACGTCCACACCACGGTACGTTGAATAATACATATCTGCAAAAGAATTTGTCTATCATGGACCATAATCATCATTCTTGAAGCTTGGCAAGACTTCATAATTTATTAGACGACAGAATACAACGGATCTGGCTTCTCAGCCTCTTGGAAGAGTAAAAGTTGACTCAGCTTGGCTGAAGTTGGCAATACAGAACAGGGGTTTTACTACCATGAGCTAAAGTTTCCTCACCGTAGATGGTGCTTTATGTTGCAACAAATGCCTGGGCTTGCCAAAACGTCGAAGAACATCCTGTAAAAGGGGGTCGCAATCATTACCAAGCGCAATTCTTATTCGTTAAGCTTTTCACAATAACAAGACATGTTTCTTCAATTCAATTCTAATGAAGTTACTGCATCATTTGTGAACAATTCGGTTGGGTCACGACACATTCTGGAGCAAGTCCTCGAGGAAAATAAAGCTGACAGATAACCGTTATGTGTAATTTTTATTGTTAATGTATCAGACAACGTAAACATTTGCATACCGTCCAAATAAAAGCCCAAGAAGAATATCCGTGTCTAAGGAAAAAATTCTAATTACACCTTTTCGTCATGCTATCATTTGTTTTGGTAATTGACAGTACTTTCCATCGTAAGCTATTCTTGTTTAAAACAGCCAGCAACAGATAACGGCAGAAATCAATTCCATGCAATTGAATCATTGTTTTATCTATCAGAACGCCATGAAAAGTAAATGTAGAAATGATGATTGGCTAGATACGACAATCTCCGTAATTAACCCCCACCTAGCGGTCGTCGCGTGAACTATAGTGATAACAAATGTCATTTAGGTGAAACATAAATCACAAAACCCAAGACGGGTAGAATCGGCGTTTACGATAGACAATTTAATGTAGTAAGCAAAGAAAAAGAGGAAGAAAGATACCACAGAAAGCAGAATCTGTATTAGGTCACCGTGAATGTTTAATGCTGATTTTATGTTGATTTCGTTCCATGTTTATAGACTAATTTGCATTTTTCATGAGTTTTAATTAAGAAGTCATGAATTCTAATTGTAAAATGAGGGCAAAGCATTTAATTAAAAATACTGTAAATGGTTAATCAATGTACTGGAGAAAATAAACAGCCAGTGATGCGTCAAACAAATCTTTTGGTTCAATTAAATCGTGTATGGTCAATTGCATTTTGCATTTGTTTATCTATTTTTGTTTATTAGTACATGAAGGTTTATTTCCACAAATACATGTAGTAATCTAACAATAAAACACCGACCTTCTTTACATTTCATTGGAAATAAAATTGTTTTTTATTGTGTTTATATCAGAATTTTCTTTATATTTCATTGGAAATAAAAGTTTTAAACACGATTTTTTTTTTATTGTGTTTATATAAGAATTAAGGTCAGAAACTCTTACAAACTCTTTTCAAAGCTTTTGTTATGAAGCATCATTGAAACTTGAAATTATATCTCAGATTTCGTAAAGTTTTTCTGTAAGGCCCCTCTCATTCACTAGAGATATAAAACATGTCAAGTAGGAAATATAATGCCCACTTATAAAAATGGGTGACAAATACTTCAGTTCACAATCATACTGCGTATTGTTTTCGTGACTTCATCCTTACAGATGATAACAGTTTTTTTGGCTAATCCTTAGTCATTGCTCTTTAAGTTTGTTTACCTCTGATGGTGCTGTGTGATCCTGACTGATATAACAAAGTACAAAGCCCCTTAATTGTGTACGTTTGGTACATGCATATGTATCTAAATGTGGTATGCTCTTTTAATCTGTTAAAGTCAATGGTCTTTTTTGAAGTTTTATATCGTTCTTTCTTCGTGTTGCTTATCCGAAAGAATACAAAAATCGTGATTTAAACTTTTTTTGTGCCAAGAATTACTCTAGAACATGGAAACCTTTAATTTGATTTCAATGATTAAATGTAGTTGTCTACATCATCATTTTTTTATCTAACCCACTGGAGACAATACCAAAAGCAAATGTCCAAATCATTCTTTTGTTTCTTGATAAGAGTGGTCAACAAGTTCTTTGCTTACATGTATTTCCTTTTTTAGGCTAGGGCGTGGTTGAGGACTGGCTTTATGTTTTCACTTGCTTTGGCAACGTAGCTGTGTAGCTTCTTCGCCATTTTTGCAAAATGTTAAGGACCGTTATTCAATCGTGTTTTCACCCCATACACTTCCCTGCCTTATCAGTTCACGACAGTATATACAATGTACTTATAGTCTTAACTACTGTCATCCAACTCCGAGTTTAACTACTGTCATCCAACTAATAGTTAAAGTAAAATCGTGGTTTCATAATTTTATTCTTAGATAAAGATATAAAAACATGACATTAAACTTGATATTTACTCACCCTCGTGCTTTTAGTCTTTGCATAATGCAAAATGTAAATATTTCAATAACGACTTTTTTCTTCTTTATAATGCATGCATTTTCTATTAGGTTTTTAAAACTGCTTTTTCCTATAGCATTTGATTGTAGGTCGATCAAATTAACATATCGAATATTGGAAGTTCTTTTTATTCGAAGCGGGTGCCATTTCTATAGTAGCAAATATTTTCCTAATCAGTGGGGCCAACCCGATTTATCAAATCTTTTCAAAAGGAGAAGCGGCGCAAATTGTTTGCAAACATGCCTATATCCTGTTGGTCAAAGAGTGTATTGTCAATGGGTCGATGTTAGGTATTTGATCTGCAGCCAGTTCATCATTTGGGTCCTTTTCCGTCAACAGGGGACCGTCAAAAGACAGTCACCGATCATAATAAAAGAAATGCGAGCGAACAGGAAATGTTGATTACCAGGTCTGATTTACAATTATGAACATTTACTAATAGCAAGCTCGAGCAGTCAATATTTGACTGTTTGTCATGCAATGCGCCTCTCTCTCGTCTGCACGCGTCTAAGTTCCCACTGATGTAAAAAAAAAAAATGAAACAGAAACTTACAATCTGCTCATACTTCCTGACGACCGGCAATATACGCGCTCTCCGCGGAATCCGTGCTGTTGTGGAATCCCGGCTTTGCACGTGCTACATCTAGTGAAATGTGATTGCTGGTCATTACTGTATTGGAGTTTACTAAGACAACAAGGCGGTCAATAGCAGAAGACAGCAACACGACATATCCGGTGGATCAGCCACCTTACGGCCTCAAGATGGTCTATATCTGCTATGATATACAACCCTAAAAGAACTTCTGTGACTCTAGAGGAAAAAAAAAACTCTACAGCGTTTGTGGCGATTTTAATGCGTCAAAATTATGACTATTTTCTTACATTATGAAAACTTTCTCCTGACAGTGTTTAGTATGTGAGCAAAAGGAGTAGGAAGAAGAAAACAATACTTATTTAGTGTTGTAACAATGGAGTTCTCTATAATACTGAGATTGACTGCACTGAATGCCTTATGTTTCCTAGGAATACTTAGCAAAGGTAGGTGTTTTAAAAAAAATACTTTAAAAATAATCATTATATTAATACATATTTTCATTTTTAATATATATTTGTTTTCAATATTTGTTTTGATGGTATAGTAATTGAGTACGTTTTTTTCCTATCTCCCCAATATTTGACATTTTTGATCTATTCATTACTTTAGGATCACGAAGATTATACAGAGATTCAAATGACCAGATGTTCCGATTCTTGTCGGCATGAAATTTATTGCATCGAAAACGCTATGGAATTGGCTCTTATTTTAAAGCTTATATTAAAATTGTTCCTATCGCTTCTCCCTACCCAGCCAATATTATGTCTATTCTGATATCATTTGACAGTAATTTTACGAGAAGCCCTCTCTGTTTGTTTTTAGCTATATATTTCTGGACTTTTATAGCAATTATTACCTTCACCCACAGATTTCATCCTAATATTATCCGAGATTTATCAGATAAATACTTAATGTCACATATAATGAATGATTGATCCGAGCGCTCTTTGTTCCGTAATGTTCAAATTATTCGTTCTAAATGATCACAATGTATTCTGATCAGAAAAGAACTGACTGATTTTATATTCAGAACTTAAAAGATTTTTAATAGCTCTTAATTGGTTGAGTAAAAATGAATTTTGAAATCGACTTTAACAAAAATATGCATTTCAATGATGATGAAAAAAAAACCAAACAAATTTACTTAATGGTTTGAACTTATTTTGTAATTTTGTGTAAATTTAAATCTGATTTATCTTGAAATATTCCAATAAGGATTAGGGTATTTTTTAAAATTTATCTCTCTCTCTCTCTCTCTCTCTCTCTCTCTCTCTCGCTTGATGTAATATACGGGATGGCCAGAACCGTATCTCTCTCTCTCTCTCTCTAATTTAATTTTTTTTTATTTAAAACTCATTTGTAAAGTGAAACTCAGCAAAAAAATCTTGCATTCGAGAAGACAAAAACAAGTCAGCATCCAGGCTTTCACCGTTTCCTCGCGATACTTGATCTGGCTTGAATATCTCGTTAATAACGAGCGCTTGGGTGAAGTTACATTCTACTGGGGACTATTCCGGAATCGCTGGATAGGTATTCAATATTAGTAAGCTTCTTCTGTGAAAAAAAACTATAAAACACTGGTCGTAGAATAGAAATGAGAGTTTCCTACAAATTTGCAACTGGGAATATAAAATGTGCTTCAAGGTATCTTTTTCCAATCAATTAAGAGCTGAATTTAATTGCTTTACATGCATACCTATTCACTTATTAGCTAGATTGATAAGCGGATGGATTATGCTGGGCGGGTAAAGTTGCAAAGTATATATATTTTTTAATCATTTAATCGTGTCCTTGCAGTAGCTGTCTTTCAATACTGATAATACAAAATTGTTCAAAGGCCCACGCCCTTTGCGAGTATTAGTCACTTAATGACCATATCGGGTGAAGTCCAACCATCTGGAATTCAGTGGTATATTTAGGGCCTGTTTCTGAAACACAGTTGTGTAGAGGTTTTGGTCAATGGCTTGTGATTAGCAATCAGAGCGCCATGGTTTGGCACCGGAATCAAATGAGACTGACCACTTCCTGAAAGCATTGGTTCGGCCTCTGTGGTTAGTGCTAGTGATCTATGAACGGTGTCCAGTAATCCGTTTATACAAAAAGTAGTGAATCAGCGTGCAGACCCTCTCCGCTTTTATGGATTTTTATTTACTTATAATCTTCTATAAATTAAGCTAGTTTCGGTGCTTATTGCCGACATTTTTCTTATTTTTGCTCCTTGATTTGCCGCATTAAGGATGATCTTTGAGAACAGAAAACCAAAATCTGTAATGATGTCTAGAGATCTTTCATTTCTTCTGTAATGATTTACAGAGTCGCCAATTTTAGGAATCAGACGTTTGATGGCACAAATATTAAAGGATAAAATAACTAAGAATTCTTACCTTTACTAAATTCAGAAGAATTTTATTTTAAAAGCAATATATATACGCAGGTATTCAGCAACCAAACAGTTTCTTTATGAAATAAAACCAAAGCCGACCTTTTATTTTAGGGTTGCGATTTTATTACAAAAGGAAAAAATTAAATAATATATTTTGAAATGATAAAATTTAATATACATATTAATTTATAAATCTAGGAACGGCAACGCTCCACTAACTATTTTCCATGATGTATGGAGCGGTGCTAGTTGATTCTAATAATGCGAGAAAAATTTAGACAATTTGAAACGAAACAGCTAAAATTGCTACAATAATCGCTGACATTCAAAAGTTAAGAGCATAAATAATTCACAGCCATCGGAAATGAAAGGAGCTTCGCTGTACATGGCTAATTTGTCAATTTTGTTATTATCACACATTTGTCACTCGGCCTTCCGAATATTTCAGGAAACCTACCTACTGCGCCAATTTACAAGACATAAATTTTTAACAAGCCAGAAACAATTTCGATGCACTTTCTTGTTATTTAATGCCTTTTTTTCGACCAAGAAGGTACGGAAACATGCCTGACAGAACACCTTTCCCAATATTCCTGATTTGTCGATTGTTTTCAATCCCTTTACTGTCCGTTGCAGAATATCTCCATGTTAAAAATTCATGTTCATTTTTTTAGTCAGAAAATTAATCCAAAGATTACGGAGTAAGTACTCAAGTGGATTATCATTGAGGTAAATGTCGTTTTATCTCTGTAAACACCAAGACTAAAGAAAAGAAGTTGCAGCAAATTGCTCCAAACATCAATCTAAGTAACCTTATCGATTGCCTTTTCACTTTTCAAATAAAAATTGTGAGCTGAAAATACAATTACTGCTTGAAGAATGTCCGATTTTTCTCTGCAGGTTTGGCTGTGTTGGAGGTATAACTATAATAATTTGCGAGGTGCCAGAAACTGGTAATCGACCGGGGCGTTTAAAAAGAGATGTTTTGTTACGATTAGGGGTCTGAAATCCGCCGTTTTTACTTTCACCAATTTCCGAACTAGCACAACTGTCAATTACGGAGCTAATTTGACGACTATTGGAACATAAGCCTATTGTCATTCAATTACTTCTCTGTCAGTCCGCGTTGGATCTTTATCAGCGTTAAATTCCAATAGCCCAACGATCTTTTTTTTTCTTTTTGAAATTTCTTCGACCGAAACAAGGCCATGGATTTTCTCTATTCGGAAAAGGCTACCCGGTTCTCTTTGAGCTTTCCTGCATGGTTCTTCTCGCTGCGAAGACGTTCTCATGCGATCGGTCTCTACTCATTGACTTTCAAAAATCGTTGAAGAGACCCTGGAATATTACTGATAAAACTAAGAAAAAACTCGTTCATTCATGACCAGAAATTTCTGTACACTGACAAACAGACACTAATTACTTGTTTCTACCCAATAGATTCTTATTATCTCTTTAGGATTCCGTTAGGGTGCTATTATAAGCCAGTTTCAATGGTTTTCCCGGAATTTTAAATACCCCCCATTGGGATACATTAGTTTTTCGAATGATATCCAAGTGTCATTAGATTTTACAGGAAAATGAGCGACTCGATGTCCTTATAAAATTATCGAGCCTTGTTTGTTCAGACAGCGGAAGATAAAAAGATCAAGGAATTTTGCCAGGTGTGAAAATAATTGCGTGCTCTTCGTCTTCAAATTATCAAGTCGTATAATATCCTCAAGCGGTGTCGTGCACATTTTTTCCCTGCAGAAAAGGTGACCAAAACCACGGGGATTCTTGGAGTATATTGTCTGTTTTTGCGCTCACGCGCGAGGCTAATCCACTAATTTACACCTAATGCGTCGCATTACTTCGAGAAATCAATCGAAATTTAATAGACTTTTTTTGGTGCTATTTCATGTGAAGAGATTGGAAAAATTCGATTCCTGTCCTTAATTTTGTTAACATTTTAATTATCTTGATAACAAAGAACTGTTAGTGTTTGCTCTTAATAGGATTTCTCTTCACAATATCTCTTTGCTTCGAATTCTCACTTTCAGCCACCAATCTAGATCTTTGATGAAGAAAACAATTATCGTTTGTTGTTTTGTCTGACAATATATCAGATTAGAAGAAGCCATTAGGACAAGGATTGGAAGAAGAACTGCAATGAAGATAAATAAACAAGATGATCTGAACGTCCGACATGGGTGAAGAAATCTACAATTTTATTTTCAAAAACAGTTGCTTCGTGGAATTTTTTGAACGTAACATACATGTGTATGCAATTCAGATTTTAAAGAAATCGTATGAATAAGATGAAAATACATGTAAACTCGTGGCTTAAAGAAATTTGAAGGCCAGATGGGAGAAGTAAGTTTTTAATTTGGACCAGTGCTTTGTGAACCGCTTGCCCTTTGGACCAATCATTTCCAATGTTCTAGATGTCTTTTCCATAAAATTATTTCTATGGTGTGACTGTAAAAATCTCAACTGTCAGTAAAAAAAAATCTATATGAAAGCGTAAGTGACCAGTGAAAGTAAATACATTTGTATTTCTAGCCTTTGCGTCTATTCATTTAGCAGTAAATTCATCACACAATTCAAGTTTTAGATTTAAGGTGAAATTTACAATGTCAGTTAACGCCTTCTACTTTTTTTGCGTCAGATAAATTGCCTTTTCCTTATCAATGAGGAACACCACATGACAATCTGTCAGAATATATTATTTATTATGGAGTAAATCTTAGGTATTGACATACATTGGTCCAATTTAAGGATTGATTGCGGGGGAAACCACTACACAAATCTACATGTATGATATCATAGGTATCTTTAAATAGTTGGCACCCTTTGCAGCGCAAAACATGCAAAGCCAATAGGGAGTCACAATAAACAATCTTTCTAGCTAGGCAAAAATACCTTAGAATGCGCATGCGTCAGGTTAAGGAAAAGTATGGTACCACTCACTTGCTTTTTTTTTTTACATTGAACATGGTTATTGCAAACAAATTCTTAGAGCATATATTTTGTTATAAATTACGATGATAATGAACTGTATAATAATTAACTGCTTATTATACATCTTTGTCATTTATCATCACATTGAAGATACATGTAAGAAAGGCAAAGTAAGGTGTACTGCTTTTTAAAATTACCAGTATTATTATTTCTAATATCCAATTCCTTGCGGTAGAATAATCATTTATAGCCGTTGTTATACCATGCCTTTGTGATAATTTTTATTTCAGTCCACATCTACAAGTTATAATTATGATTTCTTATTGACAGCAGTTAATGCATTTATGAATTAACTGAATTATGCACACACCTACCCATATGCGCTTTATTGAGTGTTTTGAAGTACAGGACGTGATAAAGCAAATTGATTTCGGTGATTTTAAAACTTCTGTTATATATATATATGCATGTAGTAGAGAAAGTTATATTTTCTGTAGAAAGCAGTTTATAAAATATTAACGATAGATTTTGGAAATAGTGTGGCCAGTAATTCATTTACTTAAATTTATACACTTTGAACGGACCAAAATGGAAAATTTAGGGGAAAAATTGTCGTGGGTTAAAAGAAAAAGACGTAACGACGTCTCGCCCACGTTTGCTCTGTAAAAGATGAGTTCTGTGTAAAATGGGGGGAAAAAAGCAAAAATATTTCGTGACGACAGCAAAACTTTTCATCAAATATCATATTATACGTTCGCCTCTCTAAAAGTAGAAAGGCTTGTAGCAGCGACTGTCCTGTAATTTGTGACGAGCGCTTAAAAATACCAAAGGCTGGGGATGAGAGTGCTGTCTTATTTGGTTGCGTGTAGCCACCTCTGATTATACTATTTGGGCCTTCCTAAAATACGTCTTCATCGGATATTTGGTCAACCAGACCGATTTCTGGCCGGAACTTAACTGTGACAAATTAAGATCAAAACACCTACAGAAACTCTCTCCGACTAGTACTCGTATATAAAACCTTATTAAATAACACGATCGTAGAAGAGTTGTAAAGAACATCGTTAATTGGTGTTTAATCGTAAATCGACATAATCTTCCGGGATTTTTTTTTTATTTGTTGGTTGATTTTGTTTAGTGTATGTGTAATAAAAGTACTCAAGGAACTGTTAACACGCTATGAAATGAAATTTTCATGAGCTTTATATAATAAAATTCATATTGACCGGCGTAGTGTCTTTCGGTACGTGTTGCGTGTGGGAAGCGTGTAAATACTGAGATAATATGATATCAGACATCTATAAGTATTCCTTCATTTTTCTTACAAAAACCCATCGATTTTTTTGTTTCATTTTAGCGGTTTTCTTTCTATATTCCTTCGTGACTCAACCAACAGTGCATTACGCATCATCTAACAGAAACAAAAAGCCGACTGGTCGAGATTTGATAATTAGTTTAAATGACCTCCCCGAAAAATGGACGCGTACCATTCATTCTACTTAGCGTCTTTGTCTAATGTTTTATTCACGAAATCCTGGATGACATTTTCTCTTATATTTGACCATAAACTTGGCTAATGTACCCTGTAGACCGTTTCTTAAGACTGATTCTGGTGCTTTTGGCATTAATTCTGATCTGGCGTGTCTTCACACGATGTGTCTAATTTCTCTGTTTTTGGAATTGTTATTTAAGAAGGTTTGACAACCTAGACTGGCAATAGCCACGTAAATCATATTTGTTTCTCGTTGTTCATAACTTAATAATCCAAATGATGGGAAAATTTACTTAGCGTGCTGTTTTTATGCACAACATCATCACATGGATGTTCTTTTATTGCGAGAACTATTTCAACAGACCTTTGTGTCCGTGTTATAATTTCTCAAAAATCTACAGTTGTTTAACCTTTCCGTGAAAGTGTTTCTGCAAATTCTTGTTATTTTTAAACTGTAAAATCTCTTAGTTTTCTGCCATAGGGGCTTATCATTTTATTTTATCCCAAGTTTTGATTTTGCAATATGCTAATTGTTCATATTAATAAACTAATATAATATTGTATGCAGATTTATTTTCACCCGTGTTTTTTTTTCACTTGCGCGATTTCGCTCCGTCTTGAATTCTCTCAGACACTGGATAGAAACTCTTTCTAACTAACATTTATTTTAAACTGTCTTGAATTCGCGCAGTTTTATATTCGCCAGTTGACAACGAGGGTAAAAAGGAGAAAAATAAAACGGGGCGAATATATGTATACGTTAATAATATGTCAAGTTAAATTTTTTTGAATCTTGATTAAAGAAATAACAAAAACAAAAAACAAACAGACACCCATAAAAATCTTTAAATCTTCCAGAATATCAAGAAGAATACGGAAAAATTACATTTGATCTCAAAAATATACCTTTTTATAAGATTTATGACTTAGCATATAGACCAAAAGTCTACAACATTTTATTGCAATAACCAAGTTTTCTGGACATCCATGCATGTAAACACGGCCTTTCTGGAGGTTCGTTAAATCATATCTACCGAGTGATTTCCACGTAGACTACATTTGACAGAACAAGACAGGGAAGCCTGTAATTGGGTTTACTATACCCAGGCATTGGAACAATTTAGTCTCGGATTACCTGCTCTGCCGTAGATCTCTGACTCTGAGATTAGAAATCAGAGAAAAGATTGTTTATTAAAAGTAAAACCACCATGCTTCTGTTGCTGATGACGTAGACAAGGGTCTGCTGGGAAGGGATACACTGATCCGTAGTATACATTGTCAACTGATGCATGTGCTTACTAAGTAAGAACACTTCATATGTCCATTGCAGTGAGACTCAAGGTCGCTGTCTTTTCTTGTACATGTATACAGAGTTTCATCGATTTTGATCTATTGGTGCTCTCTTTAGTACTTAATGCTTTGTTTGGTATGTAAGATATCGAATAGTCTTTCTTGTAAAGTAAAAGAGTTTCGGGAAATAATATTAAGATGCTTTGATTATATTTCCTAATACGTGTATTTGCCGTATTCCAATGAATCGAAAAACTGTTCACAACGACGTTAAGTTGGCGATAGCAGCTTTGATTCCAACAAATAAAATTGATCTCTGGATCTACACGTAGTGGTATACTGTGTTTGTTTTAAAATGTCAGAATTCAAGGGAAAATCCACATCAGCTAATGATAAAAAGTGAATTTATTTTGAAATATCAGAGATTCCCCAAAACACCATACACATACTAGCAAAGTCAATAACATGCATTCAGAAAATACTATATCAGAACGTCGATCTTGAGAAAAATCTTTGAGAGAAATTTGAGAGTTTTTTTTATTTATGCATTCATCTTAAATGCCAGTTCTTCCCCCGTTACTTGACATGAATCACCGTGTTTTTTTCTATCTTGTGGCCACCGAGTTCATCGGAATATTAATGATTCCTTATAATGATGCTATACTCCCTCATATCGGTATCTCGATCACAAAGGGTTGCCTATACATTAAGCCCTGAAATCTTAAACTCATCCAGTCCGCATTAACAATTTGCTTTGAATAAAAGACATCTGCATGAGCTGAATGCAGGAAGCTAATAGCAGCTATCCCCTAGGTACCGAATCCTCCATTGATATGAAATGACTTCCTTAACTTTGCATTTAAAGAATTCTCTCGTGGGATGACTGCAGCCTAAATGCAAAGACACTGTGACTTTGACCCGACTTTGAATACCGGCAATATCAAAAGAAGATGACATCGAAGACATGACAAATGTCTTTTTAAAACCATGACTGTCGTTTTTCAGAATACTTTATTACTTTATGTATTTTAGGGGTTATTTTTCCAGTAAAGATTGTGGTCTTTTACAAGTTACCTGGTGGGAAAATAGAGACTTGGGTAATGTTTTGCAAAAATAAAATGTTGTCACGAAGTGTCTTCGATTTCAATTTCACAAGACAATTGTTGCAGAAGCGATGATGTTTGCAAACTGCAAAAACTAGATTGCTTTTGTCATGACACTATTCCCTTAAGACGGCTTGCTCTTTGAATGTCGTACACTAAAAGTGTCATTATATTTCGTCCCCGTTTAAAACCTAGATAACGATCCACATGAGACAAAATTACTGAAGCAATTTTTTAAAACATCTACATCAATTTAGCCTCTTTAGTCCCATAAAATCGTTGAAAATGTAGGTGATCTGTTAATGCAGTCCTCAAAAGTACTCATAGTGAGTGAAATACACATTTGATTCCCATTATGTATAACATAGACATCATGTGACCCGTGTCAGTATTTATGATAAAATCTCTCAACGCAGAGCATGGGTCATCGTAACCAATATTATTCAAAGTACAACATGTAACAATCATTCGCCATTATGTCGTTCTCCATCTGACATCAGGCTCAATGTGACGCTTGCGGGCGTCTTTAAAGCGTTTGATTCCCCGATGGTCGATAACAAGTTATGGAACATCCATAAAATGATCCCAATAACGTTGTCTGGATATTATCAACAATCCACGCGAGTATCCTCTGACTATTCTACTATACTTGTGTCATTTTATTGCATTAAGAACGATCAAGGGTTTCCAGCAAAAACACCTTACTATAGATCCGATAGATTACTATAGTAACCTTTCCGAGGTTTTGACCGGAAATGTTATTACGGGATTATTTTGTTTTGCTGTAGATATCACTAATTACAGTACAAAAATACCCACTGGAGCTCGATACATTGCGATAATACGTTGATCAAAGAATGATGGTTTTGTTCTAAATGCTACACACAGTTATGTGGGGAAATTTCAGTTTGTAAAAGGTCCGGATTCTTCCCCTTGCAGTTACGTTATGAATACACTGCATTTGACTTTTTACAATGTCAACCTCAGACGCACAAAAATGATAAAGAAACACGTTGTGTAAGCTTAATATTATTCATTTTGTAGAGTAATTCAAATAAAAAATATTCATAAGTATTTTATATCTTCTTCAAAAAGTTATTTTTGAGAGGTTGTAAACAGATGACTATTCGGTGACATTGATTAGTAATATTAAATGAATATGTAAGTTGTATATGCAAGATGCGCAATTATAAATCTGTCAATAACTATGTTGGAAAGTCCTTGGGAAATTATATTTTGGAAATTAATTGCGCAGCAGCATGATTTCACACGTCCAGGTGTCGGACAGTAATGCTAAAATTGTCATATTTACAGACTCTATGGAGTTCTGACTTTTCAAGCTTGTCACAAAGTACATGTTTTCTGTTAACCTTTTAATATAGAACGCCTCAACTGCCTTATGTAGATAATCTCCATAATATGATGATACTTCAATATTACATGCTGATACTTCAACATTACATGATGGTACTTTAATATTACGTGTTGATACTTCAACATTACATGATGGTACTTTAACATTACGTGCTGATACTTCAACATTACATGATGGTACTTTAACATTACGTGCTGATACTTTAATATTATATGCTGATACTTCTTCATTACATGATGGTACTTTACTATGCGGTGGTTCTAAAAATAGGGAGGCGTCGCCTCGGGATCGAAATACGCTTAAACTCAGAACAATGCCTGTAGAGGTATAGAGTATGCTGTAAAGTTTTTAAGACTGGTTTGTTTCTCTGTTTCAGATAGGACTAAGGTCCACAGAGACTAATTTCGATCTAGATACTCAACAAATGCTACTATTTGATAAAGTGTCTTTTGAAAGGGTTATTTTAAATGTTAAAAAATTATTTATTTTATTTATTTATTTTTTGACGATTTTTTTCGATAAACATTCAGAGGGCACTTGCATAAAAAGTAGGCCATACATCGAGTTATTTGAATAGCACCACTATAGTAGGGCAACAATGTACAATAAATAGTTTAACGTTCCAGCAAGGAAGTCCTATTTGGCATATCAGAGTACTCCTCGACAATTTGTGGTGGTTTGAGAAGCATATGTTTCACCATTATAATACTTTAGAGCTTACTCTTGAATACCTATACTTTGTTAATGGAAACCCTTCCTCAAGTCTATCTAATAAACGTAGGTGATTTTGCATTTTACTAGATATGATAATGCAATTTAATTTTACGTTTGATCACCAATTTTTAAAGTTATACCATAATAAAAATTTTGATAAGTTGCTATTATATTAGAGGTAGGTATGCCTGATCTAAAATATTTTAATCGAGTGCACATACAAAGTGTTATAGATATCAAAACTTTTCACTAACTGTAGACTCTGAAAAAAGAACCCACCAACTGCCAAAGTAACGATATTCTGACCATATTTATTTGCATACATTGTAAATCCTTGCATTTATTGTTATGAACGACACTTTTGCGCATACGTGTAATTAGCATGCATTACAATATCTGGCGTTTTGCTCGTATTTTTTTTTTGGGGGGGGGGGGGGGCTTACTACATGTAACTTCTACTGTATTGTTCGAAATCATTCAACACATTTGCTTCTATCTTGTCATATGGCCACTTTTTTGTTTAATAAAAAAAAAAGAATCACGTGACCAATTAAGGTTGAGACAAAAACTTTGATTTTTTGTTCCGATCGAAAACAAATATTTTGAAACATAAAATATTTGTAACAAGATTAGGCTCAATTGTTTTATTTTCAGAAAAAATGACATCTTTACATAAGTAAAAAAAATGATGATGTAATGCAGTTTGATACTTAAAAAAAATACATCACATATCTATGAAATACAAGTCATGATGTGATTTCTAGTTTAAGAAACATACGTTTCCATTCTACCAAATACATTATGATGCGTAGAGGCCAAGTTTAATTGTCACTTTAAAAGAAGACTCGTACACATACTAGTTTATGATATATAGATAGATTACTATGATAATCCTTATATATCAATGTTTAAAAAGAAACGCCAACCCTGAATTGCTCTGATTTGCAAGCTGTATTTTGTTAATCGTATCTATGGCAGTAATTGCCAAAATAACAACATGACAACTTTGTCGTAGATTATTAAGTGCTACTCCACGGTATTTTACCAAAAAAAAAATCAACATGACAAGTCTTGAACATTTACTTCCACCCGGTAAATGCAAAATTTACAACATAACGGCAAATCTTGAACCGGACAATGTTTTTTTCTCTCTCCAGATATCATGGCGCTGGAGCCCAGCTTTGATGTCCCGATCGTCAACATCACTGTAGTGGCCGGAAAGACGGCTGTCCTCCCGTGTTCCATCGACTCCCTGGGGGACTTTAAGGTCAGTCATATATACAGCTACATGTAAAATAGTCATTTACATTGCTTCTTCTGCAGAGTGGAACGTAAAAGTTGCATATTCAACATTTTCTTTCAATTTTAATGACTTGAACAATTGTACAATTTCATCTAAGTTGAAATTTAAAAGGTCTTTATTATATATACCTCATTGATTTGATAACATATCAAAGATTTTTCAGCATTGTTCCAGGTTTTAGTTATGATATACAAGTGTTTTGAGTAAATTCACAACGACTTTAATTAAGACACCCACTGGATAAATGCAATTTATGAAGCTCCTTTTGCAAACTGTGAATAGCAGGGTTTTTTGTAATTTAGAAAAACACTTTGTAGAAAAAAAATGCATGTCGCACAAACTCCTCTGCCATATCGCTTTTCATAACAGAAATTCAGTTAAGGGGAATTAATACTTCAATTAGTGAAATTGTCTCCAAATAAAAGCCCTGTTGTCAGTAAAACGCGAAATTGATATGAGAAGTTATGAAAAAAAATTATTTTGAGCCAAGCATGTTAATGCATGATTTCTGTTCCAGCGTGTAAATTATTCGTCCTCAGAAGCCACATTTTAGAGAGTGCGAAAAGTGACACAGAAAAATCGTGTTATCGACTGCAAGTGAAATTTACAACCAACATCCGCCTATGAATATGAAACTGATACATCTGATACATGCAAGGACTGCTCATGTATGGCTGCCCAGTAATGCCAATGTCTGAAACAATTGCATTTTATATTTAAACAGTCTTAGTCAGTCTACTAATTTTGTTAAAACTGTGTCTATTTCAGGATTACCATCATGGCAAATTGAGATCAATATCATAATTTAATATGACAAAAGTGGATAATTCATTTAGAGATTAAAGATTTTAAAACATTAAGTTATTAAATAATTTTTCTAGCGTACACAAGTTGGTAATGGTCATTGTTTTTTGGCAGGATGGACGGGTGGGGGGATTGCGGAGAAAGAGTGTGATATGGATAGATTTTAATGTCTATATAAAGATATTATGACCATTATGATGTTGCAGGTGGTGTGGACGGATCAGTTTTCTACGTTGCTGACATTAGGTGAAAAACGAATTATAGACGACGAACGCATGGTTTTAGACCGTCCACACACAAAAGACTGGAATCTTTTACTCCATGACGTCAAATACGACGACAGAGGGCGCTATACCTGTCAAATAAATACAATGCCAATCAAAACTAAAACCATAGAACTGATTGTTTTAGGTACGGTATTCAGTTCTACTTTTTTCATTTTTTTAACCTTTCTCATTACCATATGACGTCATCTCTATTTTTAGGTAGTATGGACCGATCGCTGGTCCACTTTGCTGACTTATGGGGACCGTCGAATCATCAACGATGAACGAATATCTGTAGAAAGGCCCCGTTTGAGGGACTGGAATTTACTTATTCGTGATGTACAATATAGTGACCAGGGCAATTTTGTATGTCAGATCAACACACTACCCATAAAAACAAATTCAGTCCTCCTCAACGTGTTGGGTAAGACTGTGTGTAACACTGCCCCCCACGATCCAGTAGAGCTAACAGTGTGTAAATTATCAAGTGAGGTCATGACAACGTCATTAAATTTTTTTCAGAAAAAAAATCATTTGACATTTTAAAAGGAGGTTTCAATTATATTGTTTAAAGCTGTTTTTTTTTTTGAATTCCTGATTCTTAAATTTTTAATTTTGATTAGGATTTTTTAAATGAAATATTATATCAAATTAAATCTTTTGCATCACAGTATTGCAAATACATTAATGAGAAAATTATTTTTAAAATGTGTTATGATCATTATAATCAAAGTATTTTTTTCTAAGTAATCTGAATTTTTTTTAAAAGAAAGTAATTTGCACACTGTCTAGAGGCCCCGCCCTTCACTAACTGTCTGTTGTGTCCTGCACACCGATTGGATACCACTCTATAAAGAACCGCCCAAATCACACCCATAGCTTTAACCTCTGACGCAAGTCCTCAAACTCTCTCTTCTCTGAAGCTTGGCGCACATTACGTCACTGTTACGTCACTGTTACTAACCATATAGAAATAGAGATCACATTAACTCAGGAACCACACGACTCGACCTAGATTTAGTGATTTTAACAGAGTGATGTTTTCAACTTTTCTTGTAGCTAGTTTATCTTCACGACCAGACCAACTAATGACGTCACTTGGATATGTGTATTTTTAAACATCTAACACAAAATGAGCTTTGCAGTTGCTTTTGCGTGCGCTGGTTTCATGTGCTTTTAATTAACCTTTTCTTTTGAATAACACGTTTATTAACACAGATTGATGCAGATTTCTTTTCTTTTTTTTTAAGAAGAAGAAGAAGCATCATAGTTTAAAGCAACAGTATTGTAATATGATATACATGTATTTTGATATATTGCACAAGAAATATAAATACGCTTTTGAAAAAAAAGCCATTCTTTTATAGATTCCATACAAACATATTAACTATATTTGATGAAGATATTTTAAATATAAGGAACCAATATCTATTTTGCAATTTTATTGGTCAAATTTTATATCAACTGAGTATACATTAAGTCTGCTTGACTTTACGTTTACAAAATACTGTTGCTTTTTGCCTTTGCGGTTTTTTTAATAAAGCAAAAGGTTGTTGCTGATTGCGTTTCTTTTTATTTGTTTTGCCAAATCATGGGAAAGTTTCCGATAACTGTTACTATTGAAAGCCTCATGTTGGTTTCCTACGGTTTGGTAAATGGAATCAAACAGTTAACATAAATGTAGACAACAGCTTTACGAGAAAAGTATTCATTCTTTTGATGGATACATGTATGAAAACAAAGAAAAAACTGTACATCAATACAATTCATTACTTTGTCTTCTTTTATCACTTTATAAGTATATTCAAAACATTCTTTATGTCATATATTTTTGTTTTTGAATACTCATAGCCTCAACTTAATGATTGTTCTAATTCAGAATGAGTGAAGAAAAAAACGAAGACCAACTCTCTACATTTATGTTAACGTATATATGACATCATAATAGATGACATGTTTTGATGAATGGTGTCATCTCAAAATACCTTTTTTTAAGTCATCGAAAATTGCTTATCGAGCAAGCTGAACTGGCGGTGCATCATCATAGATCATTGCATTGAATACTTATACCACGGATAATTTGGAATTTCTTTACAGGATTCATTAACTTCTACCACTGAATATTATATTTGAATCTTTGAAATCGATATTCATAAAATAAAAAATAATCAAGTTAATTTCAACAAATTAAACAAAACATGACTCATCAAATGCTCCTATTTTGATATCTTTTAACCGTAGAGTTATGAATAATAGAATGCATATTCTACTTTGACCCCAGTATTTTAAACGAATATTGTAACAAGATATAATTATCTGATATTTAGTTCCACCCACAATATTGGACACCTCTAGCAATGACCTAACAGCCAAAGAAGGTGACACTGTAACCTTGACCTGCAACGTGAGTGGTGTACCAAAGCCAACGGTCCAGTGGTTCAGGAAACCACACGCCGACAGTAGGGACCAGCATAAAGAAAGTAAGTCATGACGTCATGATGACGTTTCTACACTACGAAACCAAAATACTATATATTACAGTATAAGTAGTTGAATTATAGACATCAATGGGATTAATCACCGCTTGAGAGCTGCACTCGCTATAATATTGTTAGAAGAGATATTTCCCATTTTCGTTTTCACCATAATGTTGTTTCATAGGCTTTGCAACATAGAAGTTTGAAGTAGAAGTCAATTTATTGTCAATATTATTCTATTATTTATCAATAATATAACTGAGACAAGAGGTTTTAAACTTATGCTCATTTAATTTGTTCTATTTTCATCCATACATGAGAAAAATTATTTGATTATGCATACAACTTTTGTTTAACTTCCCCGTTTCTAAATATTGCACCAAATATATTTTTAATCAAATGCACTTGTATATTAAGAAACTTATTTTTTTTGTTACCAGTATATATAATAATAATTCATGCCTTTCAAGTTGCAAACAGTTCAAACAAAGTTGTACCCTGAGGATCGATGTGATTTCTTTGCACTTAGATTACTTTACACATTTGTAACTAGGAGTGAAGACGAGTGAAGGTCACTATGGTAACCGGCTGTCAGATGACCACTGCTTATACACAGTCAGTCATCGAGGTACATGTCTATGTCAGATGCGTGCGCATGCCTATTCCAGTAGTAGACTGATTGTGGATTTTTATAGAAAGAAAAGATTATTCCAGTGTTTAATTAGAATTTGGTTTTCGAACAGTCATTGTATACTAGTACATAAAATAATGTAGAGCCATTTGTTATTTACTTCAATGAATACGAACTATTGCAGAAATCGCGGCCACATGTACATTGATTGTTTTAATTAATATTTTTTTTCACAAAAAATAGACACAAAATTATGATATCATAATAAAATACGGACTACTAATTCCTTGTGAAAGGAAAAGAAAACATTTTGAAAATTTTACCCAAATCAAAACAAAAATTGCGATCGTTCGTATTCAAAGATGAAAGTTAGTCTTTTTGGTTCTTTTAAACAGGAAAGAAATCCACAGTAATCTATTACTTGTCTTCTGCTTTACACATCCTCATTGTTCTCTCACAAACTAGTATTAGAACCTGCCCCTAATACAATAACTATATATTAAACAAATAGTTTTAGATAGTTTATAGAAAGTATATATATTTTTGTAATAAAGAAAGTTTTTTTCCCCCTAAATTTATCACATACTATACTAACATTTGATATTCATATCATAACCCAAATTCAAAATTTGACACACAATAAATTGTACTCATCTGCAATGGTTTCGTAACCCTTATTAATTTCACTTATTTCCAAATATCCTCACTGCAGTATTATTAAACTTTTGAACTAACTAACACTTTTTTGGCACAATTAATTATTGTCTTGTATATATTACAAAACAATCTATTAAACGCTATTTCTTTTTGCCCAATGTTAATCAAGAATTATGCAATGATATAATTATGTATTTGTTGTAAAGTATAATCTTACTTATTGTATGATACTATTTTATTGTGCAATGCAATGCAAAATTAATATATCATAAATTTCATTTCATTAATCATATCATTATGTTAAATAATGTCCTGAAAAACTTGAAAATGTATTTTTATAAAAGAATAATAATTTTGTAACAAAAAACATGTACACAAGAAGTAAAACATGTGAAGTATTGTATTGTTATAAAATTAATGCGACAAAATGAAATATGAATTTTACCACGAGACAGTAACTGAATAAAAACATTTCAACTTTGATATACATGTAGTTAACGTATAATACCATTTGCATTTATATTTTCTTTAAAAAGATTTTTTTTAAACCATTCATAACGGCAATTACACGTATTTATATATATATATATTTTAAAAAATTTATTGTACTAAAAAATCGAATTTAACATATATTATAAAAAAAATTATATAAATATCCTTAAAAAAATATTTTAAGCTGTCTACAAAAATGTGAATAAAATTTAAATAAAATCCGAAAGCTTAATGTAAAGAAATAACAAAAACTTGTCAAAGACATCAAGATGTAAGGATTTCGTACAAATAAATAATAGTTTGTGGTTTAAAAAAAATCCTATATAAGATTTTTTAAGTAGATTTTTTGGATAATTTGTTGACTTTCTAGTCTCTCTAATTCCCAATTGAACGTCAGTTTAGTTATACATATTTGACACCATCAAAATATCAATCACTCCTACTGGCAAAAGGAAAAAAGGTTAATACAATAAACATAAGAAGATAATTTCTGTAAGAAACGCAAAACTTTTGTTAAACTAATTTTTAAATCATTTTAATTTTAAAATGTAAAAAATAAAAGAGAAACACTTATATTGAATTCATTTTCAAATCATTTTATTTAGAAAAGTAAAAGAAAAATTTTAAAAAATAGGAATAAATGTTTATCAAGTCTGAGGTCAAAACAATAGTCGTGACTTACATTCTCACTACACCAAGTACTATCAGAATTTTTATCACGTGATTTGATTATCTATCATGTTTTTGTTACAGTGTATGACGTAGAATTGACTTCCGTCCCGATAGCCACTGTTATCGGGCATGATCCGGTGGTAAATAATGGTACACTCTCTACTTCCTGTTTTTATGGAGTGTGGTTTCAGCACGATTTGCTTTCACTTCCGTCTTTCTCTCTAGTGTTTGGTCGTTTTTCGACCAGATCCGTCGTTATTCTCTGTATCACTCTTGTCTGCTGTTATATGCTTTAACGTGCTATATGTGAGATAAATTACAAATTTTATCTTAAATTCAAAACATTGGAATTCATTTCAAGTAAAAATGCAAATTTTATGCAATGATACAAAAACACTTGATCAATGCTTTCAGTATTATTTTAATTTTTTACTCGTCCCTTAAGTCAAGTGTATCTTTTTGATTTCAAATATAAATTAAAAAGACCAAAACACCTAATATATTTATCATTTTTTGTATGTGTGATTTGCATTTCCTCCTTTGTACGTGGCTTTTGGTTTTGGTTTTCTGGTTTTTCTGTTTATTTTTTTTCAACCAACCTTTTTATATGAAACGAAAATGGGAAAGGTACACAAAAATTGCCACAGGGCCCGTAAGAGCTGTCATAAAGGTTGTCATATCTCATTTTCAAACAAAATGTTGTATTTAACCATGCATTGTAACTGTACTATAGCCATTCGCTTCTCTGCCTTCATAATCATGTACATGTATAAAGATCTGTTGTAATCAACGCCTTAACAATAAGATATTGTTTCTGCAGATGCAATAAATATATATTTTGCTGTGCAAAGAAATTCATTGCTAGTATCCATTACTCATTGGCAAAAAAAAAACAAAAACATAAAAGAGTCAAAGAAAGCAGTTTTTAAAAATCATTTTTTACCATCTTCATGAATTTGTACAAAACTTTCCTTTCACCATTATTGAAAACGTAAGGTATACCAATATATTGCAGGGTAACCATTCTTTTTGACATATTGTTGTTTTCTGTAGGGGTGGGCATTAACGGCGAAACCCTTATTATTCACAACATCACGCGATACTGTGACGGGATTTACGAGTGTGTGGCGTTCAACGATGTTCCTCCCGCCGTCAACCGGGTCATCAGTGTGATGGTGGAATGTGAGTACCGCGCATGTCACACTCGCAACTTCTCGGGCCTTTCCGACAGTTAAAAAATAAATCACACTTCTGGTGTCTCTCCGAGTGTTGGAGAATCATGACACTGTACGCCTTTCCGACAGTTGAAAAAACCATATCAAATTTTTCACGTATGACTCCAAGACACACCCCTCTTTGAAATTAAAATTGATATCATTATGTCGAATATATTATTGTAATATATCTTATAATGACATTGAAGATTAACTTCATTAAGTTAAACAATATCACCTTATTGAAAAATACTAGTGGTCTGTTCTATCGAGCCTTATATTCTTGAAACTGGTTATGTCAGATCCATTTTCTGTAAGAATTACACATTTGCTGATGTAAATACATTTGATGTGTTTCAACTAAGCTGTAATCTGCCTGGAAGGCCCATGAAGTCGCAATTACCACACGTCCTCTTCATTAATTTTTATTTTTTGAATATTTTAAGGAATGAAATTGATAACCACGACCTTGATTACATTTATTTTCAACAATTGTCACGACAGTCAAGCCTGTAGGCGTGTGTAACGGCAAATACGCTTAACGTACATTTAAATTTTCCCCAACGTTTTGACGTTGGGTGAAAAATTACACATTTGTGATGCTTATTAATTTTTGTTTTGTTTTGTGGCTTTTTAAAGTTCCGCCAGAGGTGTGGCTCGTCAACCAGAAACTGGGACAGTATGTGGGTAAAGAAACAATTCTGGAGTGTAAGGTCACAGCCTTCCCTCAGGCTGTGTCCATCTGGAAATTCCAGAATCAAGATCTTTTCAATTCGTTCAAACATCGCATCGATGTGTACCAGGACAGGGGGCATATGCTCACTCTCAGTCTGCGACTCCCGAACGTGACACGAGAGGACTTTGGACAGTACTCCTGTTACGCTAGCAACAGCTTTGGTATGGACGAGGAAACGATGATCTTATATGGTAAGACACTGAGTATTAATGCACTGAAAGGGTAAGTTGTTGTTGTTACCTATTTGGTAGTAAAAGTTATTATACTAGATCTTTCTATGGTAAAACATTAATTTACAAATATTATTTCGAATGTGTTTCGATCTTGTTACTTTATCCGTGTTAAATGAAAAGACGTAATTAAGGTTCTTATATGGAAAAGCATATCGGAATTTTTGTATGAAAAGACTTAACCTTTAACTTTGTTTAAGCCTTAGTGATTAACTAAAGAGTGCAAAGCAACATAATGTTTAAACAAATTTTTATAATGCAACTCGATTTAGTAAACATTGTTTCTAATAAATTGATATCCATAAAGTAGTTTCCAACGAAAAATTTTTTTTTAACACGATTAGATATTTCTATTTTCATCTTATTAAATCAAAATTGTTTACAGTTTAACATCTTATTTTATGAAAATATTAATGTTCACCGGGAAAAAATTTAAAATAATTTTTTGGTTTTTTTTGGTTTTTGGTTTTATCAAATATCTCTACATGTATCTTTTATTTGTTTGTTTTGGGTTTTTTTCAGGTTTTTTTTTTTTTGGGGGGGGGGGGTGGTTGTTTGTTTTTGTTTTTTGTCGGGGGGGGGGGGGGAATAATTCATATGATGGCAAACTCGTGTAAACTTGGAACATCTTTTCCAGAGTATTTCCCACCTACAACACTCACACCGGCTGTCACTGCAACGGCAATTCCAAGACACACAACCACAATAAACAAGAGGAACAGACTCTTCAAATCGACCATATATAACGAGAACGAGCTGATTCCTTACAACCGAACCCTGAACGGCCATAATCCCGGTAATGACTCATATAGCGACGGACAACAGTTGGAAATTAGGTGTAGCGGCGCAATTGTTAGAATTTGTACGTGAAATAAAGGCATGATTTTAGAGGGTTTCGGCGCATGTCTCTGATGTCACTTCCTTTCTTTCACTTCAACTACTCAATTTAAAAAAAAAATATTAGGGATCCTTTCATTTTGTTAATTATTGCTCGTCTATATAACGTTAATAAATTATTCGATTGTAAATTTAAGATGTATGAAAGCGATGCGATTTTTATAAATGAATTATCCAGATATGAAAACGTTGGGTTTGGGACTGTGGTTATGATTCCTTATAGTGATTGTAGTGTTTTTTCTTTCTTTCTTTGTTTCTTTCTTTCTTTTTTTTCCCCCATTTTTGTCGGCAGAATTTCTCAGAGATGGCTTGATATATTTTCGTGAAATTTTCAAGACTGATAGAAAATGATAATATCTCGAGGCGTTTTTCTCATTTTTTAAAAATCTATTTCCGGTCGTCCGTTTCCTGTCCCGCGTCCAAAAACCTTGTTCCCTCTAGATCTTAGAATCGGCAAATACTTGAACATCGAAACTGTGTGGAATGATAGACCTGTGTATGTAGATGTGTTTAAACTATTTTGTTTTGCTCGTCGTAACTTCCGGTCGTCACCGGAAGCACTTCAAAAATAATTATTGTTACGCATTAAATTCCTTTTCCATGAAATAAATATTTAAGTATAAATCTATACATAAGTCAACTATGCGATGTTAAATCAACAAAAAAATTCTACTTCCGGTGAGATATCTCAATTATCTTAGGTAGCTTTTTTAAAACACATTTTGTACCCGTAAGATCTCAGAAACTATAAATGATCAAATCATGAAACTTTCATGAATGATAGACATTTGATTAAAGATGTGTTAAACCGGTTTCATTTTGTCTTCCGTCACTTCCGGTCCATACCGGAAGAGTTAAAAAAAATCGAGCTGTCTATCAGTTTAACTGTTTTCCTTTGATATATTTTAGTTAGATAAATAAAAAATAATGTACAAAAGGCAAGTATACAAGAAATATTGAATACAATTTACATTGAACACTTACGTTTGCCCGTTTCCTGTCCAGAGACCAAAAACCTGATTTCGACGAGATCTCAAAAACAGTAACGACTTGAACAACCAAACTTTGTGTGATGATAGACCTATGTATGTACATGTGTTAACACTATTTTGTTTTATCCGGCGTAACTTCCGGTCGTTACAGGAAGTACACCCAATTTTGATATTTTTATCATTCACAATAATGTTCATATTTATTTTTTATCTATGTGAGAGAAGCAATGTCTTACAGTTAAATTGATACATCTATATCAAAACGGAAGACCTTTTTGTTGCTTTTGCAACAAGAGTCTAGTTTTACTTTATTTTCGTTTTTAATGAATTACCTTTTTTGAACGATTTATATTGTATTATTATTACAATGGTCAACCTTCGATGGTAAATAAGTTCGCGAAGTAAAATAAATAGAACGAACAAGAGTAAATTTAGTCTATTAGAGAGAGAGAGAGAGAGAGAGAGAGAGAGAGAGAGAGAGAGAGAGAGAGAGTTACAAACCTTTCAGTTCTTAAAGCACATATTCTTAATTAGATTTTTAATGTTAATAAAAAGATACATTTTTTGAAAAAGAAATTAAAAAATGTCTTACGTGTAATGAAAAAAAATCATGCATGACATATCTTAAGGATGTTTGGTAGTGAGAATTGCTTTAAATCACATCTTTAAGATGGCTAAAAATACTTACTGAATCTCAATTGTTTCACCTCTTGGCTCGGTTAAACTACGTGTATTGAATAATTTCTATATCGCATTAAGTTAAAATACGTCAAATTTGCTCTTTGTATGGGGGGTATAAAAAAAGACAAAATAGCCACGATAGTACGTCTTGCCTCGTTAAAATAAAAAAAAGTTTCATATATTATTTTCAACTTGTTGAATACTGGTTTCTTTCTTTTGGACAGGTGCCCCTTACTCCGGGAGGCAAGGATACAGTACTGGTCAGACAAACAGTCATCACGTGGGACTTCTGATATTTTCCTCGATCCTTTCCTCCATCTATTTGTTTGATATTTCTTGTTTTATGATGTTATGAAAGAGTGCCGTTCGTATTAGAGCCTAGCAGTATTATTTTTATCAATTGTTTCTGTAGATTGTATGATTTTTTTTATGTTTGACAGTTATACGTTGATACTGTATTTAAAACCATTTTTGAAATAATGATAGCTTTAAGAATGCATGTCATCTTGCGAAATGCAATCGATTATTTAATGGTATTTGTCATAATGTTTGAAATTTTTGTTTACTTAATTCCTTTTGATGTCATTTACATCAAATCAAACAATAAAATTCCGAATACTGTTTAGCAAATCGATTCAATGGTGCAACATTGTTACGGAAAGACAATTTGCAAAAGTTACCTGTTTTGATTCAGACAATCGCATCTTCTTGGGTCTTCCAAGCAAATACAGCACCATATCCAAACATTGGAAATATTCGAGAAGTTGCAAATAAGACTAGCGCTTTGTATTTATTGAGAGTACATTTGCCCCTGAAAGAATTTCTAATTGAATAGCTATATAGTCAAACGATAATGTTTTGTGTGCATCATTAATCTAGTTAGACGTCATTAAATTTGAATCCACCTCCTGCAAGATATATTCGACAGTTCGAATTCGACATTTTGAAATTGGTATGCGGTTTCAGTTCTGATATTGCATATTGACTTGTAAAGTTATCTATTTGAAGACTATCTGCGTTAATATTTCAAAAATATAGTTATGGCAGATTTCATGAACTTATGCCGAATTAGATAAACATCATGTCATATTAATTTTACATATAACAACAGGTAAGGTACATCACATCCTTTTCAGCCATTCGCTAATGGTCTACAAATATCATAGTACCTCTGGTTATAGTTTGATATTCCCCAAGAGAAGTTAGTTTCCCAAGATCTTACAAATAGGCTAGGAAATCGGTTTGGGAACAAAATTTAGTAAATTTATAAAAGTTTGATGGGAAGGAACTTGTAATTGTTACCGGAACATTTTTTCCTTAAGAGGATCAAAAGTTGAAATAAGAGTTTGAGCTTTGAGAAATTTACATACAATTTAATCATCAGTTATCGTTTGAACGATCTTTTGTGTGTGGACACTTTCATTTTACTCATTAAAGAAATGGTTACGAATTAAAAAAAAACAGCACTTGATTTTAATTATAATGATGTGAAGGCATGAAAATTATTCATTCGTCACCATACTTTGTTGTACTAAATACTTATAATTTTTTTTAAGAAAACGGGGAGAAAAATTTTAATATGAAATATATTTCACATTCAGACCATGCCAAAATTCCCTACACATGCATTATCACAATGTGGTTGCCCTGCGGTAGATAGTTGAACATTTGACACATCACTCTTTTTTTTATTGTGCTGCTGTTTTTTAATCATACATGTATATGTTTGTAGTTGTTTTATATACTATGTCTTGCTATGACCGAGGCTATACTTACAAAAAGTAGAAATCAGCAGTAAAGTGTGGAAAAAATCATTCATTTCGGTTTCTTATGCCAATAAACTTATTTTTATAAAGTGTTTGAATTTTCATTTCGTAAACTGTGCCGTCGTGTTGATCGCAAATTAGAGAATAGTGTAGCTAAAATGTTTACTTTGTCGTCTATCATGGTATTGCGGTTTATATGGGCATGAATTTTCTTTAAGTTTTAAAAGAATATTTTTAAAATGAGGTTGGGTTGTCAAAAAAAAACTAATCACAAAAAATCTTATGACTAAGATAAAAATTTCACAACCCCTGTAGGTTTTCGTTTAATAGAGATATTCATTTTTTTTTTCTAAAATATTATTAACAATATTATCAAAAATAAAATTAAAAAAAGAGTTTTTGTGATATTTTACAGCGTAGATACTTTAAAAAAAAAAAAAAAGGAAAATATTGTCTTTAGTCGTAAGATTTTTTGTGAAAAGGTTTCACAATCGCGAATCTTTTTCACATCCCATATATCAACCCTCGACCAATATCAGACTGATATTTGAGTCTCCGGTGGATATGGGATGTGATACATATTTAGACATATATTGTTATTTTTATGATTTATTTGAATTAATAAAAATTGGTTATTATTTCCGTGTGGAAAAAATGTACAAGATTGTTTTTCCTATCTCAATTCCTTTTCACAATCACGAATTTTTCTCCTTTTCACAAAAAAACTTACGACTTACATGTTGGACAATATTTTTCCTTTTTTCAAAATGTGTCTACGCTGTAAAATATCACAAAAACTCTTATTTTAGTTTTACTTTCGACAATATTGTAAATAATATTTTAGAAAAAAAAATCTCTGAACGAAAACTTACGGGGTTGTGAAATTTTTATCTTAGTCATAAGATTTTTGTGAAAAGGGCCGCAGATCAACCGAAAAGTTTAAGTTATGATTTGTAAAGTACGAAAGACGAATAGGGCCACATAAAAAATATTTTTATCTCGTAATTACGACAAAGGATCTCGTTATTACGAGTTTATTATCTCGTTATAACAAGAAAAGATATCGTAATAACAAGTTAATTATCTCGTTATTACGAGTTAATTATCTCGTTATTACGAGTTAAGTATCTCGTTATTACGAGAAAATATTAAGAAAAAATTATGTGGCCCTTTTCGGCTATAAACTATTACTAAACAAAGAAAAAATCCATACATTTTTTAAATTTGGTGTTTTGAAAATACTAATTTTTTTATATTTTCATATAGAGCTCTTCCTGTAAAGGAGACCAATATAGTGTAAAAATGGCCATAATAATCGAGCCCCTCTTAAGGTGGAATGCTACGCCAAAATTTTATTTTGTGGATCGTTAAAGTTTCTATTCTGAAACATGATTTCGTTGGTCAAAGGAGATTTATGCTGTTTAAAATTAGTTTAAAGACGAATTTACTTTCATGAAAAAACGAATATACAGCTTTAAAATTCGTCAAAGGTGTATATTCGTGAGTGTTGTATGCCAAAGAAAATTGAACAACCATAAAAACTCATGACTTTACAGTACTCGGTAGAGATTGTTATAAATAAGACAGTCAAATGGCTTTGAGTTACTTAGTATTCAGTCAAAGAATTATCGCGACAACCTGGCTCTAGTGACAAAATTTGATTAGTAAAAGTATCAAAGAACCAAATTGATATGGACGAAGTTGACCTATCTCATCGAGATTCGTCGAGACTGAAAAATCCAGAAGAGACGTCCGTCAAAATTTTCGGTCTCGACGAATCTCGCCGAGATTAGTAGTGGACGGATAATAGAATCATTTTAACAAAATCTTGGATTTTCGGTAAGAAATATAATTATCTTTTTCTTGCGTCAAAACAAGTTAAAATGACGCTTTTTTTTCAAGTGAAATATACACAAATTGCGTAGTCTGAGCTCAAAAGCCAGACATTGCAGGCATTTTTCGATGAACATTACAACAGAAAATATAATTTAAAAAGGTTCTAAATCGACCTTGACCTCGTTCAAAATCACTTGTACATCCTCTGACAATAAGCAGGTTTTCTGGGAGATATGCCCTAAATGTAGAGAAAATACGCTCAAGTAGTGCGACATATTTTCATCTTGACTTCTGAACTATAGAAAAATGAAGGCACTTCGAACCAGATTAGACTATAAAGAGAATTAACACTATCCTGAATATTCTCCCAGACAGACATTCTGCTCACTTACAGATATGAGTTTCCATTTGTTTACATAAGTTTAAAAGTTATTTCAATTAAAATAAATCTTCTTGATCACTCAATGCCTACTGGTAAAGAACAAGTTTCAAGTTATGCAATGAAAAACTAACACACTATTTCGCAACTTTATTGAAAATATTCCACTTTTTTTTTACAAAATGATTTGTGAGATTCTAACAAAAAAAGTAATCTAAATGATATAATATTCTTTGAGATATAAAAGCCATAGCTCTATATTCAAAGTAGTCGATTGGTCTCAAATCTTTTGATTTCAATAACAAAGAAAGTAATATCTGATGGCCAGCAATATCATATCATGATCAAATGATAAAATCTCTCTTTCTTTGAATGTCCATTATGACATTTTTTTCAAAAATGCAAAAAAAACCCATTTTACAACTTTCCATATCAAGAGTATAAAGAATATCTGCTCAACATACACTGTATGTCAAACAAATCTACCAAAATATATTTCTAACTAATACAAATGTAAATAATCTCTGATTTCAATGCACTTTTTTGGGCTCACAATTGTATATGTTTTTAGCA
Source organism: Magallana gigas (assembly GCF_963853765.1). Taxonomy (NCBI): domain Eukaryota; kingdom Metazoa; phylum Mollusca; class Bivalvia; order Ostreida; family Ostreidae; genus Magallana; species Magallana gigas. The sequence continues at coordinate 32,038,724 of NC_088858.1, read as the reverse complement.
CTTCAAACAATGATATCACAGAAGACATTTTTTGTAGAATGTGTCCTTTTTATATAAACATGCGTTCATTCAAACTTGATTCCCTGGGCTAAAGGCAACTCGGCACTGTAGTTGATTGTGCTAAAAAAGAAAGAAAAAGAATTTAAGAATAGTTAATTTAATGTATTGCAAATTAACACACTTTTTTCTTTGTTCTATTGTCAATTCAAATATGAATTGCGAGATCAAAGGGCAATATTACAACACCATTGAAATAAACTGGACATTGCAACGCAACACAAGGCTTCATATTTATTACACAGAGCTTTAAAGTCAAGGGAAACAAAACAATATTTATCCTAACTGCACATGTAAAATTTGTTCTGATGGTAGAACCTCTGTTACACACAAATCCACACACTTCGTACACACACAATAAATATCTAAATACATCTCTTCAACTTTGTACGAAAAAAACAAACTAAACAAGATGTGTAAAACTAAGCCCCACATTCCAATGTCATAAATAGAATAAATGTCCCCACTCCATATGTTACCTGAACTTGTATACCTTTGTACAGGTAGATAGACTTACCAGGTAGATCTCCTCATGTACTGTTTCCATGCGTCACTGCCCGACTCTCTTCCACCCCCAGTCTGCTTCTCGCCACCTAAAAAGACACAATGTCTAAGTGTTACCTTCAATTGTGCCGGTAATACTGGCAATGAATTAAATAATAGAATTGAAGAAAGTAACACTATGAGAGAAATAACAAAGCTAATTTATTTCACATTTTATCAAACTTTAAATCAGGAATAGCTAAGGACAAGCTCTGTCTTTGATATTACTGTGATTGCAATTATTCTAAAGAAAGTATAAAGTTTTATATCACATATGATATTGATTTCGAAAAATCTAATCAGCATGGAATATTTTTCTGCATTAATACACATACCAAACGCTCCTCCAATTTCTGCACCATTTGTGGGAATGTTGACATTCACAATGCCGCAATCTGATCCTTTAGGCCTGTGAATCAAAATTTTATAACTGATTGTAAAGTATGCAATTTTTGAATAGATATAATACAGTTTACAATCTCATAAATATCAATAGCAGTCTTATCTCCTTTTATCCAAATTCATTGAAACAAATTGTATCTTCAATGAATTATTCTGTTTTGTGTACAAAGTGCAGAGATATGGGACACACAGTGCACTTTTATAGCAGATCTATCAATTACTCATTTTTGGGGGATAACCAATGCTCCTTACCCCATCCATCTGAACACGGCATTCATGTCCTTTGTGAACAGACTGCTGGACAAGCCCTGCTTCACCTCATTGTTGATCTTGAAGGCCTCATCTATGTTCTGAAAAACAAAATTGTGCAATTTACACTCATTAATATTTGAATGCATAAAAAACTCTTCACTTAATATGACTTCCATTTTAGCAAGTACTTAAGAAATACAAGGTATTTTGTCCACAGCAAAATCTAGTAAAGTGTAGACAAATCTTATTCTATGAGAGAGAAGAAGCTATTTTTTAAAAAAGAACTCTTCATATTTTTTATACTTTTGTTGAAAGTTAAAAAAAATATCTGAATGTACATTTCCCTTGACAAGCTTGGCTCTACTTACTGAGAATTTGACAGCATACACTATGGGTACAAAGGTCTCCTTCAGGACAATGGGGGCATCATGCTTTAGACCGGTAATTATGGTAGGCTCCACATAATTTCCTGGTCTGTCAATTTTCTGCAAACAGTACAGTCATTATATAATAAGTCGAACTAAATAGACCAATCAGAAAAACCCAAAAGCTGATTTTTGAAACAGTAAATAAGCATTGCCTCCATCAGACTAACCTTTCCTCCACATTCAATCTTCCCTCCCTGGGCCTTGGCCTCTTCTAATGCTGCGAAGTACTGATCAACCCCTTGCTGACTGTGTAGTGGACCATACAGGGTTCCATCTATATAGAAAAAAAAATGTTTTTAGGAGTCAAAAAATTCATAAAATGCAATTAAGAAATTTCTCAAATAAATCTTCTAATATAAATGTGCTTCTAGCAAATGCATTCATGCATTATTATAGCATTCATTTAGCTTTTTAAATTATTCTGGAAGTAGAAATCAGTTGTACATCAGTTCAATATATGCACTAATGAAATTATTCCACATTATGATTAAAATTGTAGAGCCAATGTTGAAAATTTACTAAAGCAAACTCAAGGGTGAATCTAACAACTTACCGTCTAGGGGGTCTCCGACCCGAAGTTGTTTGTAGGCCTTCACCAACCCAGCTACAACCTGATCATGCACCTTCTCATGTAAAACCTGCAAGGAAATACTTGTACATGTAATTCAGATGAACATGTATTTTCATGTTTCATAACAAGTTAACTAGAGCTTACAAAAGAGATCATTATTATCATTTCTTAAAATTAAAGTAAAACTTAACTGAAGGGGGATCTAACAGTGATTAACAGAATAAAAAAAATTAAAAGATACTGTTTTTGAAAGTAAGCATCTAGCATTATTGAGTTGATTCCATCATTGATGTTGTCTTGATCACTCACCAGTCTCCTAGTGGTGGTACACCTCTGTCCGGCGGTACCAGCACAGGCGAACACTCCGGCCCGCACAACCATGTCCAAATCAGCATCCTCGTTCACTGAAACGATCATTAAATAAATATAAATTTTTGCCCTGTACCAATCCATATTTGTTTTTGAGAAGGTATGATTTGACAGAATTTTGTGAAAAACCATCACTCACCAATAATGGCATTGTTCCCTCCAAGTTCCAGCAAAAATTTGCCTACAAGATATATGTATTTGCCATGTAGCACTGTAAATTCTGTCATAAGGAAAGATGAATTTCTTTTCGCAATTTTTCAACTTTGCAGCACTTACCAAATCTCTCTTGGACCATCAATGATACTTTTTTACCAACCTATTGAAAAAGAATAACCGCGGTGTGAAAATAATAAAGTTACAAGCCTTTAGAAAGAAAAAAATAATCTTTAAATATTTATGCATTTAGTTAAGCTTCAGATCATAACTGAGCCCTGGTTACAGTTATGTTACACTTACTGGGGTACTTCCAGTGAAAGATACAAGATTGATTCTCTCGTCTTTAGCCATCAATGTTCTGAAAAGCAGTTAGTATTATATATAGTTTTACTTTCTTTTTTTGGCATGCAGTTAACAATACAAGTATATTGTAACTACGGGTAATAATCTTTATGAAATAGTGCAATATTTTTTGGGGGGCCAATTAGCATTATCATAAATAAGAGCATTAAGAGTAAAGCTTTTATATGTGTACTTTCTACAATCAAATGTCAGTGGATGCTTGTTTACGTAGGAAAATGCAGCAATAGAGAGGCTTAAATATAGAGTGATTTCCTTACCCAATGTCTGCCCCTCCTTGGACAAGAGAACAAACTGCTGGGGGAATATTGTTGGCCTTTAATACTGTCTCCAAAATTCTGAAGAGGATTTCAAAATAATAGTTCAGTTACAGTGTCCATTGAAAAAAATGTTGACAACAGAATGGTCTTTTTGTTAGTTAATCTTACTTTGTGACTGCAACACTAACGAGTGGAGTGGTGGGGGCACCTTTCCTGTAATACACAAGTTAAATATGACTAATATTTTACATAAGTCTAAAAGGTAATCACATGCAATCTACATGTGCATCAAAATGACTTATTTCATCATTTAATTATAAGATCACAAAAACATATCAAGGCAATTTTTTTCAACACACAGAAAGTACATTGTGCAATTCATGAAATATTATAAAATAAAAACAAAATTTAAGTGCAATTTAACTTATCATCTAATCATAAATTAAACTATTTTCAACTGTTTGCATGTTTTACTCCTAATATTAATAAAACACATCACAGTCTTTACATACCACAGTACACAGTTTCCACAAGCCATAGCGATGGATGAGTTCCAGCCATACACAGCGACAGGGAAATTAAATGCTGTGATTACTCCCACAAGTCCAAGGGGATTCCACTGCTCCAACAGCATGTGACCTTTTCCTGTAAAACATGAAAAATTTCTTGTTCATAAGAGAATCTATTCAGTACCATCAATCCATGTTGATCATGTGTAATTCATTAGTCTTTAACTCTGGTACAAAGTTTCTATAAGCAGGAAATCTACACACAACTTACATGTAATAAACTCTAAATTATTCAAACATTTAGCTAAAGGTCTAGATACTGTTTAACTGAATTGTGTTAACAATGCACGGCCACTGATTTGATAATGTCATAGTGATCAACATCTATTAAAAATCTTTTTACAGCATTGATATATAACTCCATCTACTAATTATACAGCTAAAAGAATGAAGTTTGAATGTATCTGTTATACTTTTTCCTGTAAATTTTCTATGATGACTGCAGTATTACTCTTTTGCAGGGCAGATTGATCATGTTTAGCAAAGTTTTCGTTGGTAGACTATTAAATAGTCTAGATTAAACAATCAAAATTAAGTCTTCTTCACTTAACTATGTCAAATTGCCCTGCAAAAAAGGCAGTACACCATTTACAATGTACAAGTTAATTGTTGACGTGTATCCCTTACTTTCTGAGGGGAAAACATGACCAGCAAACATCCTGGACAGCCCCACTGCGTAATCAATGATGTCAATGTACTCCTGCACCTCTCCCTCACCCTCAGGCAAAATCTTGCCCATCTCCAACGATTCCTGTAATTCAGGGACATATTTTACCATATCAACAGGGTTTTTTTTAAAATCCTCATCATCTAACAAAATAATACATGTTTTATAATCTTCTTTACACAAATTTCGTTCAGGAATTCTCACAATTTGAAGAAATTAAAAAAAAAATTCTTTTCAAATGAACAAAAATATACTTACATGCACACAACTAGATTTTATTTGTTATGACAGCAATTTGATTTCATCATTTTTACATTCTGAATACATGTTTATTGAAAGAGCAAACTTACCAGCTTTCCCAGTAGTGTTTTCTTTTGCCTTAGGGCCTCCCCCATTTGTCTCAGAATTTCTCCTCTTTGTGGGGCAGTCACCTATCACAAGTTTCCAAAACGAAATTGATTTACAATAAATAAATGGTACACACATGAATATGCCATTCACGTTTCAATGCACACAATTAACATTAGATTTATTCCTGTTACCTCTGCCCAGGTTTCCCATGCTTCCTTGGCAGCTACAACAGCTTTCTCATAATCAGCTGGACTGGCCTGCAGATATTCAAATATATCGTTAAAGATGCAAACATTCATAATAGATCTTTTATATATGTTATATTTATTCCGTTGTATTAAGGCTGCTTGGTCCGATTTTATAACAAATTTTATGTACGCTTTTAAATGATGGTTATTTTAAGAATATGTATAATAATATACATAGCAGTAGTTTCCCCGTCACACAAAAAGAAATGATGAACATACATGTAACAAAAAAAATTTGTCATAAAAGGGTACTAAATTTTTTCGCCTCATTAAAATTTACTCCTGAGGTTGAGGAGGGTATGATTGTATTACAACTCTGATATCGCTAAAAATAAAGTTATAATGTTTTTTGCAAATCAAAAATTAAACTGTAAAGCCTGTATACATTCTTTTTTTTTACTTAATGAGGCTTGGTCTAATTTGATCTGCCCTAGATTTTTGAATGAAATTTTTTACATGAATTTCTACTGATATAATGATTCTTTTAAGATAAAAAAATAAAACATTTACCACACCATTTGTTTAAGGGGACATCTCAAAGTTTGTTAATTTTTAACATAGGACCCTATGGCATTTTGCTTCAAATGTAATAAATTTGCAAATTTTTTTTTTTACATTTTTTAAAAACTTCTGCCCTAGGGATTTCTTTTTCTGTTCTACATATTAAAGCTATTGCTAAAAGGCATCAAATGGTCAAATAAAAAAACCCTTTTACCTCCTGGTTTGTTCCAGGGGTCTTATCAAAGTTGATTTTTGTATGCCCAATTTCCCAGATTTGTCAGATAATGACTATTTTTTATTTGACAAAGGCGGAAATGATGATCTTTATAGTATTATTAAAACATTCAGACATATTTAAGTAATAAATAAATATATAACATCACATATTAAGGGTCATTAATAGAAAATACATGGTTACTGTCTTGAAATATATGAATTAAGCTTTAATTAGGCAAGTTAAGAAAACCTGACAGAGGGCTGTGCTTGCTGAACCCTCTTCACATTTTCGACCCGAGCCCAACTATAGCTTATACTTCGAAACATTTATGTTTATTCCACAATATAATATCAATTTTACGCATCAAACGAGGTATTTAAACAAATTTCGCTGAATATCTGCAGTTAAAACTATCACGCCATGGCATCAACCAAGCAAAAAGATGACATCACAATAGAAATGAAATGCTGCATGAAAGTGTGTGTACTCGATTTGTACTCGGCCTCATTAAATTTCCAAGTTTGTTTTGTTCATTGTTGATCACAAATATTAGGGTTGAATAAACCTAATCAGGCCTAAGAAAAAAAAGTGTTTGTTTCCGCTTTCCCGACCGACCCTAGCTTTTACCCCCCGACTCAAAACTTTTTTAAAGGATTTTTGATGGAAAATCGTTTATTTTCGTTTTTATCCGATTTGGAAAAAAAATTACTCAAAATTTTTGTCACAAAAACGCTTGAAGCAGTTACTCTTCTCAAATCAGTGTAACTCAAACATTTTGTTTCAAAATGGCGTATGTTTCCATGTGTTGTAGATTTTAATAATGCTCTCATCGTTGGCAGAGGAAGTATCTGATATAAAATATCATTTTTGTGTTTTCTTAAGACCAGCTTAATAGTCAGGAATGATATTAAAAGTATTTCTCATTTTATACCATTCAGCAGTGTCAGTATCTAACCAGCATGTATGGATACTGCAATATTAAAGGGGAAAAAAAACATTTGAAAAAAAATTCCGACCGACCGACCCTACTTTTTTTCAGCATGAAAGCGGAAACAAACCATTTTTTTTTGTTAGGCCTCATTCAGGTGGACAAAACCAAATGGTTGGCTTTTCTAAACATGCCCATGATGCATATGTTTTTGGGGTTTCTTTTGTGTTCCCAACTATTTTTATTAAGTTCGATATTTCTAAATTTGAAGGAGAGCAATTCTGCTGGTGTAATAGGCGAAAGTATATTACTTTCTTAGATAATTGGTTTGTAGGGAAAATTATTCGATACTGTACTAGCTTTTTTAAAAGTTGTATCACTTTCCAAAGGATATGAAGTAGAAATGTTCAGAGTTGGACAGGACATCAATGCATTGTTTTTCATTTCATTATACATTTATATACATATTACCACCATTTCCATATAATGATCAACTGTTTCTGTCTTAGTAGACCCTAATTCTCACAAATTGTTTCTCACCTGTGTCACTTTAGCGATTGGTTGGTTGTTTGCAGGGCAAAATGAAGTTACCTCCTGAAAAAATAAAAATTACAAACAGCTGATTAGACAGGGTCGTTCTACTATCCAATCAGATTTGCTCGTTTGAACACACCTCTCCTTGACATTTTCTCTTGAGGGAAAAATACGCAAGAATATCTTGAATTGAAATCCAAAAATTGATATAACAATTTATGTTTATTGAGCATGATAATTAAAATAACAAACAAGATCAATTTTCTGCAGCTGTCAACAAGAATTACACAAAAGCCATGTTTGGTACCGGTATATTCCACTTCAACAAAACAATAAACAATGAATACCTCGCCAGTTCCATCCCAGGCTCCATAAAATACTCCTTTATTCGTGGATCCTAATCCAAGGTCCTTTAACCAGGAATACTTGGGATCGTCTATGAGCATACTGGACATCGCTCGCGTTATCTTGTGAGATGCAAACGTGGATCTAGTGATAAGAAGCTGTGCACGTCGTAAAATTGTCACAGTCGCCATTGAGAGACTTTTGGGCGGATCCACTGTAAACTTGAGGGGGTGCCAACTTGAATCGAGGGTTTAAAATAGTTAAAATCGATTTAATGAAGATGATAGAAATATATTGAATGTATTAATTTTTTAAAAATATTCTATTATAATTTAAAAAGTGTTAAATATTTGAAAAATTAGCACAAAAGTTTTGCTGCATTCAAATATAAGCTCTTGTGCGAAAAATAGGATGGCCTGGAAGAAATAAAAGTTAAAACCGGAAAAGGTCAACTAGTTTATTCCAGATGAACCAGTGCCACTCGATTCAAAAGGAAAAAAGATATGGCTAATGATAGAACATTTTATTTAGATATTATTAAAGTTGAAACAAGAGCATCAGATATTTAATTAAATTGAAATTGTTAACTTATAGTATAGATGTTACAAATGTCATTCAACGTATCCAATATCTACTTAGAATATGCATGAATTTAATGACCGACACAAGGTTCTCTAATCCTTATTCCAGTGACTTTAAAAGAATTTTTGTCCTGAAGATCGATTTTATATAGATAATATGATATCATTTAGACCTGATAAATTTGAATTCAAACTATGTAAAGATTCGTGTTAAAACTTTACGGCCATTCCAACTAATCATAGGTGTCGGAACCGGGGGGGGGGGGGGGGGATAGTAATCCTGTATACTTGCCCCCCCCCCCCCCCCCAACGGATTAGGAATTCTATGATTTGGGGAAAAATTTTGGTAGGTAAGAATTTTTTTGGAACTAAAGGTCTAACCCCCCCCCCCCCCCCACGGATTAGGATTTTTTTTTTACTTGTCAAGATTTTTGAGGATTAGTCTAGTCCTCCCCCCCCCCCCCAACTTTCGATTTGCTTGACGCCACTGCTAATAATGTGCTATCCGTGTTGCAGGTTTACTATAATCTGAAAAAAACCATGATAGTGTATCTAGGCAATCATGATTATATCAGCACACGCGCATATGAAATCCTTCGTATGTAAGCAGAGAAGATGGGGGGGGGGGTGTAAGATGATACAAATACCAATTAATTTAACGTAAAATATCATATGCAATTTCTTCACAGAGTTTTATGCATTTTTAAAATGTAAAATGTATCCATAATCCATTTGTCAACCCTGAATTGATAATTACCTATCCAGAGAAATGGAGTACCTATATGCAATATTTTGCGAAGAAATGAGTAAGTTAAACAGCTGGTATTTTTTTTTCATAAATTAACAAAAATCAAAATCCAAGTAATATGCACATTTCTAATATAAGTTGAATTGATCTGCAAAACAGCAACTTACATCTTGAAAATATCTGTACAATATATAGGGGTACCAAATGTATGTACAATTGATCTGCAAACAACAACTTCCTACCTTGAAAACTGTTGGAGGAGTTATCCGTACAATAGTGGTACCTTATATGCAATATTCTGCCGAGAGAAAAAAATAAGTTCAACAGCTGGGGTTTTTTCATAGATAAAAAAAAATCAAAATCCAAAAATGCACATATCTGATATATACGATTGATCTGCAAAACATCAATTTTCTATCTTGAAAATATCCGTACATGTACAATAAGTGTTGGGATACAAATTTATATTTTTTAAGTACTGCAATGAATATAGGGAGTAATCACTTAAACCTTAATTGAACACTGACAAAAATATGGAAAAAATAAATAAAAGGCAATGAAGTTCAAAGAAAATGAGCTATATTTGAAGATTGGGAATGTACTTGTATGCACCAGTTAAATTCAATATACTTCAAGTATTTAAGGGTTACAAATTAATGTTGTGTTAAATATACATAGTTTGAAACTATTTTCAAACTAAAGTAAAATATAAACAGTGGATTTGCATTTTATTTTACGACTACGATTTTCGATCTCGACGGACCGAATATACTTTTTTTAGTGTTTTTTTTAAGCTGCAGGTCTGTAGCTCCCGGAGTGACCCCCCCCCCCCCCCCAGAATGGACGACCTGAAAGAACTCTACAGTGCCACCCATTAAAAAATTATGTATTTAGCGAGCGCAAAAACGTGCGCTAATTTTGGACTGATTAACCTTATTTACACTCAAATTCTGTGGAAACAGCACCATTTAATTTTTCATGCAACTTACTACTGATATCGTCTCTTTATTGTCTCTGATAGTCCACCAGCCCCATAAAGTGAAGTGATGCACAGTTTGATTACATGTAAAAATGGCGACTCTGGATCTCGATGTAAATTTAACGTACTTGATTTTCCAAGGTTGGTAGCGTGCTCCGGAGAAAGTCTGTGGCAAGTAAAGAGATTATATCAGTAGTAATTTGCATGAAAGATTTAATGGTACTAAGTGTTTTACAGAATCTGCGTGTAAATAAGGTAAAATAGTCCAAAAACTAGCGCACGTTTTTGTGCGTAATAAATGCACACTTGTTTTAATGATGGGTGGCACTGTAGTTCCCAGGTCGTCAATTCGAATTTTGCAGACCGGGATCCATATACAGACCTGTAGCTTTTGCTTTTTGAAATCTACACTTTAATCAATTAAAAATTACTAGCATACTAATAAAAGTAGAATGAATTATAAAAAAAGAAACAATACATACAAATTAATTGCTTATCGATAAACGCACGCATAACTAAGGTTGTATTTTTAGTGATACACATGCTCATTGTCAGTGTGTACATGTGCAACTTTACAAGTTTTTCAAAGATAGTCGAACAATTTATATTTTAATATTTTAGAGTCGTTTTACAAAGGTTTGGACTCCTGGTGGAATGTTACATGTCTATCTAGTTTGACTGTCAAGCTTGTAATTCGCTAAGAGCGATCGAAATATTCATAGACTTTCACCTGTACACTTGAGAATGAAAATGTGAACATTTATTGGACTGGCTTGTCTCTGCACAAAACTGACTAAAAACTGTCGTCAAAAGATAAAATAAAAAACCAATACATGACGTTCTACGTGTTATTTTGTAATCAAATTACGCATACAATTAAGAGCAGAACAATTCTTTTTTAAACCACTTGTAATTATAACTGCGAAGCTACAGACTTAAGTTCAAGATTTAAAAATCTGAAAAAAATGTCATCATGGAATTATGGGTTGAAACATATAATTAACGTTGACCTGTAAAATATGACCAAGAGTTGAAATATGAAGAACACGTCTTTTATTGAGGAAGCGTCCAGCAAAAGTCATAACATATAAATCATAAGATTATAAACAATAAGTCTTTGCACATATAAAAATAGTGCAACAGATAATATAAAATATCAATGACCGCATTATGTAAAATTAACCATATGACTTACATGTGCAAACATCAATTAAAATAAATAAAAGTATAAAAACCACATAAAGTATATATGCTTATAATCAAATGGGGAGATTAACTTAGGTGGGGAGAATTAACTTTAATGGTAGAGAACTTCACTTGGCCATGATAAGGTACACAAATTATGAAGGAGCAGACATAAACATAGGGTCTTATTTGCATAATTTCAAACTACATGTACTCAATTTGTGTCCATATTACAACTATCTGTTGGGTAAAAGGTCAAAGCTTGCTTATTTACATGTAGTGGTTTCTCTGTCTCAAAGGAGGATACCTCATTCTTCAAATGGGTCTCAAAAAATCAATTCGCGCGAGACATTTTTGTCTGTGTCCATGAAGGTACATTGAGGTTACATTTTCATCGAAAAAATAGATGTATATTTTTTATTTAAGACGAAAAATATTTTGGACCTCTATCCTACTTCTAAAAAAAATAATTAAATTTAATTTTAGATTTGATATAAAGATGTTTGTCACATTTAACACAGGTTGTTTAAATTATTTTTTTCATTAAAATAGATAGCAATGTACCTCCATAGATACAGGTGCTCCGAGTATACACTGGAATTTTCTTGTTCTAAAAATATATCTCTTAGCGACTTACCCTAATTTTAGACATTCGTGTGTAAGATTCTACCTTTTTCTCAACTGAGAGGACACTAAAAATTATGAACCCCTCTTATTATTTCAGATTTTTAAATTTTCAAAATAAGTCTGCATCTAATAAAAAGGCATTGTTCTGTTCTTGTTTGCGAATTAGTCTACAAAACAACATGTAGAACCTCATATTTATTGTTTTGGCCAGTAATAAGCCAGTTCAAGACATGATTACATTTTCATTAAAAAAATGTATAAGATAACCACATCCCCCTTAACACTTCTAGACAATCAACATCAAAAGCCCCCCCCCCCCCCCCTAAAAAAAAAAGATTAGCTGTAGATCTGTAGCCCCGGTCTGAAAAAATTCAGATGGACGACCTCTTGGACAATCACTTTGGTTATATGAGTACATGATACATATGTAAACGATAATGTATTGTACTGTCTTTTGTTTTCAGGTAGTTTCTGGAGCAACTGTTCCGTGACTTCAATTACTTTTTCTCATCATTGTTAGAATTTATAAATTGTTGGGAAGAGAAAGAGATATAAATGCCACTTCTAATAACAATGAGTAAAGTAACAATTTAGTCATTAACAATGCTATAGTACTATTGCAAAAAAATATATAATATGAAAGAATAATTGAGGACATCAGGCTTTGCGGCCAACAACGCTGAGATTTAAAAAAAAAATCGAGTTTATCTTAATATCGAACTGTGTCACCAAATAAATGTTTTTCTCAAACTCAGACTTGTCTTTCAGTTTTTTCTAAAATCTGTGATTGTTCTCAAACGTGGGTGTCATTAAATGATTTCCAACTGATTTCAAACTGAAATGAGAACAAAATTGAGATTTCGGTGAAATTTTGAGATTGGTAAATAGTTACCTAAAAAAGATCTCACGTGAATTCGCTTAACAAAAACGGCCGTCAGAAGACGTCTGCAAAGTCCACATCGTTGTCCAACTCAGTTCCAAGACGTTTAAACAACTCAAATCCTCTAAAAACACTCAACGAAGCGGAGGTATTTGACAGGAACCGGTTTGATCCGGAAACCATTACGAGTAAATTTACCGAAGCCATTCGAACAACCCTTGGGCTCCACTGCACTTTTAGTTGCGCTCCGTTATTTCGCAACGGAATCCTTCTACATCACCATTTTGGACACGTTGCTCGTATCTTAAAGGTTTCACAGGAAGGGCTGTGCGTCGGGTGACCGATCTTCTTTGCAGTCATGTCAAGCACTTCCCAGTGACCAGATCTCGTGAGATTTAAATTAAGACTTTTACATGTTGGTGGAATGACTTGAGTATATCACACACATATAGTTCCAATTGAACCTGCAGTTGCTGTTCAAGAGAAACAATTCTTTGTGTCTGGTGTTGGACGTCCTTCTCTAATTTTAAATCTTGAGAAATTGATGTTTCTGAATTCAGTTGGATTCATAATGAAAGACATTGCATTCATAGGACGACATTGTCTAGAAAACTAAGACAAACTAGAGAAACTGTGAGCAAATCGACAATTTACAGCTTTCTCTTTGAAATTATAATTCAAATATTTCTTTATAGGAGAGAAATCGATGCACCATGCAATTTTCTTATAGTGACCTTAAACTTACAAGAGGCCCATGGGCCACATCGCTCACATGAGCAACAATAGGAATGATAAAATCAGCTTCATGGAGTCATAATACAAAATAGCTGGACAATAAGGTATCGTACATGTAGATCTTGTATTAAAAATAGTTATTTTTATATTTATAATCAAGCCATTTCTAACAGGATGATTTTAACTTCAAATCACATTCAGCATTGCACTTCTCAAGAAGACCCTAAACAATTGTTAACATACAGGATATAAACGTACATCAAAGTCTGAACCCCTTGCGAGTCCCAATAATCGTATCGGAATCAGAGATTAGACAATTTTAAAGAATCAGCAATATGTAACAAGAGGCCAATTGGCCTTAACGGTCACCCGAGTAGCGTATAACCCATACACAAACTTGTCGAGGAGTCTCATATATATGCATTTAATTAATTAGGTTTCATTCTGGAGTAGAAAAATTATAAATTTGTAATGAGGGGACATGAAAGAGAGGACTTCCTGGTGAACATAATTATAAGTCAGTTTTACAGATGTGTGAGAATAGAGAAGAATTTTTTAAAATCATTGTTAAATCATTAAGCATTATATGCATTAACACTATATTGCCATACCCCCCCACCCCCCCCCCCCCCCTTCGTGTCCTGAACCCCTGACCCAGGGGCAATGAATTTCAAAATTTAGGTAGAGGAGTTAGTGGACATCGTAACCATGTATTCAGTTTTTTGCCCACATGTGTTGGAGTAGAGAAGAAGATTTTCTAAGATTTAATTCATTTTAACTTTATGGCCATATTGGCCCTACCCTAGAGCCTGAACCTGTCCCAGGGGTCATGAATTTCACAATTTTGGTAGAGGGCCTCATGGACATCATAACAATTCATTTAGTTTTTAACAAATATATATGGGAGTAGAGAAGAAGATTTTCTAAGATTTAATACATTTTGACTATATGGCCATATTGACCCCACCCTAGAGCTAGCTGCAGGACTGTAGCTCCCGGTCTGAAAAAATTCGGATGGACGACCTGGGAGCTACAGTGCCTCCCATAGTAAAAAACTGCAATTTACTGCGCACAAAAAATGCGCTAGTTTTGGACCGATTAATCTCATTTACGATCACATTCTGTACAAATATTTGATCCCAAAAAATTCCTAGGACATTTTACTACAGATATCGTCACTTCACTTGCCTCTGATATTCTTTTAAACACCATCAGCAGCCCTGTAAATTAAAGTGGTGCAAGTTTGTTTACATTTAAAAATGGCAACTCTCGATCTCGACGTAAATTAACATACTTCATTTTCCGAGGTCGGTTATCATTTTTAAGAGAAAGTCTGAGGCAAGTAAAGTGACGATATCAGTAGTAAATTGGCTGAAGAATTTAATGGTACTAATTCTTTTTACAGAATTTGTGTGAAAATAAGATTAATAAGTCCAAAATTAGCGCAATTTTTTGTGCGCCGTAAATTGCAGATTTTTCCTATGGTAAGCACTGTAGCTCCCAGGTCGTCCATCCGAATTTTTTCAGACCGGGAGCTACAGTCCTGCAGCTACCCTAGAGCCTGAACCCCTGACCCTGGGGACATGAATTTCACACTTTTAGTAGAGGACCTCATAATCATGCATTTAGTTTTTAACAAATATATATGGTAGTAGAGAAGAAGATTTTCTAAGATTTAATACATTTTTACTAAATGGCCATATTGACCCCACTCTTGAGCCAGAACCCCTGACCTAGGGGCCATGAATTTCACAATCTTGGTAGAGGGCTTCATGGACATCATAACTATGCAACCAGTTTTTTCCTTACATGTGTGGGAGCAGAGAACAAGATTTTTGAAAATTTTGCCTTTTTTTTTCATACTAGTATTTGGTCCCACATGTGGCGCCCCGGGGGGTGATAGAGCCATGAATTTCACAATTTAGATTCCTCTTACCATTGAGATGACTCACACCAAAAATTGTAACAATCAGTCTTGTAGTTTTTAAGAAAAAGTTAAAAATGTACAATTGTTAACGCACGTCGCACGACGACGGACGAAAACGGATAGCAATAGGTCACCTGAGTTTACTTGCATATACTGTAGACGTATTTTTTTCCACGGGGTCATAATTCCGCGGAATCGCAATATCAATTTAATCCGCGGGTAAAAATTTACGCGGATTCTTTGAATGAAAAAAAAAATCATTTGAATAAATATTATTAAATTTAGTTCTGAGCGATTTTCATTACCTAGAATTTGTCCAACTTTGGACTTAAATTGTAAGAACTGTTCACAGTGAACAGTAATTATCGGTTGTGCACTGGTCGGTAGTCATTAGTTAGCCGTCAAGATGTTATGACGCCAGCTAAAATCGTCTTGTGAAACACCACATGATGATTATTTAAATTATGAGTTGATCAGTTTTATCCATTAAAGGTCAGAGCACAAAGGGATCTAAAATTGCAGTAAAAACACGGGTCTTAGCCTCAGTAAATTGGGTCATTGAAAGACAGACCCGCTTGAGGCTATTTGTCGTCTGACACGTGCCGTTATCTCAAACTGGGAGAATTTTAAATTTCATGCAAGTAAATTTACAGAAAATTCAATTCTTTAAGAGATTAAATTATTTATTATGTGAATTCTCAATACAAATTTGTTTGACAGTTTGCATGGATAAAAACGATATACATTGGGTACACGTATATGCAAGTGTTAAATAATGTAGAAACTTCCGATTATCCTTATTCATGTAATGCAATTTCAAAATTTTATTCCAAAATGCACTTTAAGTACACTGGGAAAAAATTCCGCGGAAAATTTGTTCCCGCGTTCATAGCGTAAATTAATACCACGCGGACAAAAGTACGTCTACAGTAAGTAAAATCATATATACTCAGTAATAACATTTCAGTTTTTGTGAATATTTAAAATGTTTTCCTTTGTACAAATGGATCCCCAACGTGGCCCCACCATACTCCTAAAGATTTTAATTTGAACAAATTTAAATCTACACTATCTGAAGTTGCTTTCACTAATATTACAGCTTTTCTAAGCAAAGTTTTTTTTAAAGAAAAAGATTTAAGGATATTTCTCTACATTTTCTTATGTAAAAATGTGTTTCCCCCTCTTGTTGTGACCCCATCCTACCCCCGGGGTTATGGTTTTCATAACTTTGAATTTACACTACCTGAGGATGCTTCCACACAAGTTTCAGCTTTTCTAGCCTTATGATTCTGGGAAGAATATTTTGAAAATTTCTCGAAAATGTTCAATAATTCCTTATTGTCTCCCCTTGTAAAAGGGCATGGTTCTTAATGTTCACAACTTTGAATTCCCTTAGCCTAAGGGTGCTTTGTGCCAAGTTTGTTTGAACTTGGCCTAGTGGTTCTTGAGAAGATGTTGAAAATGTGAAAAGTTTACAGACGGACGACAGACAAAATATAATCAGAATAACTCACTTGACTTTTCAGCGCAGGTGAGCTAAAAATGAATGACCAAGATCAAGACACACCCTTCGGCCATAACAACCATTGTGTGAAGTAGGATCTTTTAATGTTTCTCCATAAGAAAAATACAAACCGGACACGAATTATGCACTTTCCCTTTCAGTGACCTTGAACTTGCCCAAAATACGTTGGGTCAAAATCATAATGACACAATATCAGGTCAAAAGCAATCTCTGCGTGAAGTATAAACTACAAATGTTCTCCATAACAAAGATTTGAAATTGACATGATTGCACAGACGGAATGACAGACAATGTGATTCCTAAAACCTCCTAAATTCCACTATGTTTGTGAGGGTATGATAAATGTTGCTTTACACACGTTTACTGACATAGATGACAATCAGTAAACCTTACACCTTAGAAATAGATAATATTTGCAAGAAACATCGAAATACTATAATATCTAAAATGCCTGGATATTTGAAAACAAAAAGAATTAGATGTGGATTTGTGCATATAAAAGAAAATACAGTTTTCCAGGACCAAATATTCTTTTGGCATTTTAAATTTTCAAACATGCTTCAAAGGACCCCAGAGTTAAAATCGAAAGCTGAATATTTGTTTTTGTTTTAGCATTATCAACTTTTAAAATCAGCTTTTGAACATTTATAACAGTAATTGCTTTTCACTTTAAAAAATTATATCAGTTAAAGAAAATAAATAGAACAATTTAAATTTATTTAGTAAAGTATACCTTACAGATACTGTCCCAATTCAACAGAAGTTGATTTTTTAGCATGATTGTTAAACAAAATCACAAGAGACATGTACATCATACGATTATGATTATACATTACAATATTTTCGAATAAAGCAACGTTTTACACACAATTGCAAACATATTGCAAAAAATATTTGAAGAGGGTCAGTTTCTCGGAGTTGCACACTACTGTGGTAAAGACATGGGGAACTGTACAAACCTTCTATGAATTATGTGAAGAAGATCTGAATATCGATGGAATTAAGGAGGACATCGACACAGGATCTAAAGAAATGAAAACAACAAAACAAGGCCAATAATTGTTGTTACTTTATTGCAAGTTCATAGTAAAAACGTCACAACATCTGCAAACCAACTTTCAAAATAAAAAATTTGAAAACGATAATGTTCGGGAAATTTTTCCTATAATCGAGAAACATTAATCATTAAGATGGCAGGGAATATCTCAATAACAAGGATGCCTTAGAATTACTGTCACAGGATGCTGGACCTAGGGGCAATAGGGGATGACTTTGTAAAAATTATCAGCTGAAACATAATCGGAGGGTTGTCAATTAAGTCTAGTGATTAAAAAATCCGATGCCATATTCTCTCACAGAACATCATTTGTTCTAACAGAATGTTGAATTGAAAATGATATTCTCTATTGATGTGAACGAAAGATTTTAGGTATGTCTTTTGATTGTAAAATTCAAAACAAAAAGAATAGGTTTTTTTTTCTATTTGTCAGGTATTTTCTTTAAGAAACATGTTTGTGTACACTAAAATAGCTTAAGTTTAATAAATGTTTAATACAAAGTATTGAAGATACAAAAAATTAGCCTGTGCATGTAAACATACAGGTAGAGAGTTCCATGGACAACGTGTATGAACCGAGAAAATTTTATACCTGCAACATTGTTAAAAAGAAATCTTGGTGCACCCGCGAAAATAAATTATAATTTTCGATACTAGTAATATTCTTTGCGGTGTACACAGCATACATGGCGGAAAAGAAGCATTTCTAAGGAAAGTTCGTACCTGTAAATCGCATGTAAATTTTTTTAATTAACAATAAAAAATGCTTCAAAACCAAATTTGGGGGCCATATAAAATGACAGCACAAAATGGAACATATCGTAAACCGAAAAATGAAATAAAATATTAATCAGGCAGACAGAAAACATACTTATCAAATCAAAGAAAATGATACCCCCAAATCTTTCTTCTGAGGACAACCTACAATTCGAAAAAGCTATGGATTCAATACAGGCATTTGAACCTTAACAAATGCCCCATCCTTTTTCAATTTTGTACAAGATGTCTTAAGAGGAGACTAGACACGAAAGAGGCTACAAGTAAAATATGGGTTGTTGTCTTAGAGATACCGAGGGTAACCCGGTATTAATATGTTCTCACAAGAAAACAACATGGACCCAGGTAAAATACACGAGTAACTTCTAGATTTTACAATTATAGAACAGCAACTTATCAGTAGAATTTCTCCATGTCTAAATGTCCACATGCTTAATCATGGAGGTATTACATCACCAGGTCATTGTGTCACTTTTTCCTAGACGAAATAAATGACCATAAAAAAAAATCCTATATATTGCCTCCTAAAACACCAATAATAAATGTTAGAAAACAAGGAAAAAGTTATACTTCCAAATAATTTATAGAGTCCGTCGTTTTAGAGTTGAACAATTCTTGAAGTGGCTTTAAAATACTAGGTAATAATCCTGTTTATTCTAATACCATTTTTAGTAATGAAAGGTTACCATCGATCCCTGAAAATGGGCAATTAACAAACATTGTTACATTAGAATTTAAAGAAAATACTGCTCACAAAACGGTGGAGGTTCATCACCAGAACAGGCAAACACTGGGGTTTCTCAGGTATTTACAGATTCTGGTGCACAACTACCCGCTTCAAATACACATACGATAAAGGTTGAAAACATTTTTCATGATATAATTGGCGAAACCATGGGGGAAGTTGGCATAAGCAGACAGGATATCATTACCATTCCGTGGCCTACAGGAGAAAGTACCCATGTATCCGCATCTACAGCACAGCTCTTTTTTTACCGTTGCCTTTCCTATCCATTTCCTTAAAGCTCAAGAGACTTTTTGCCAAAAAACCTATTAATGAAGGGCTGAACACTTAATATGGTACGATGATAATAGGTTTGCAAAGCATCCAGAAAAGCTACCTTAAACAAAAAGTAGCTTCATTATCAAACAGAAACCGGGCGATCAGCAGTTAACAAAAATTGAGGTTAACAAACTCAATAATGACACTCCATAGAAAATTTAGGGGCATTACGCAATATTGGGAACAAAGTGGGAAGGCATTATTTACATATAAAATAAATGAAGAAACAGACTGCCTTTTTCACTACTGGCAGTTGTGCAGCATTAAAACATATTAAACGGTTGCTTCAAATGTATGTTTCAGAAACTGTTTCATCTGTGAATCTGAAACCATTCTCAGGAAATTGTCCATATAGTTGCAATTATGTTGAACTAGGTCATGTTTCGAAAATGTAATTGGAACTGTCTTTGGCTTTTGACTCTTACTGGGAAACGCTAGAATTTGCCAAGTCAAGGTCACAATCTTTGTTGCAAGTCAGATAAACAGCCTCATGAATTAGTACATAATGCTATTTCAACTGGTCTATCTGACGAAGAATGTTTCGAAAAACTCTCAAAATGGGCAGTAAAAATTTTGGTATGACTGCTTCTCACCCCTGGTAAGAATGATGTCACCAGCAATAATATATTAAATACCGAAATGGATGTCTTTGTCAGAAATGGAAAGAGATCATCCATATCTTGTTCAGCACTCTCGTCTCCATACTAAATGATGGAGAGCATATGGTGATTTTTCATCAAATCTTTCAAAAAGTGATTCTTCAAATCCATCAGTTTACCATTCAGGAGAGTATTTATCTGAAGTGGGAGATATTCATGATATATCCGTCTCATCGGCATCACATATCATCACCACTGTCACTTCTGTTTTATGTGAATTTCTAGATAATGTGAAGTTTCCATTTACGAATGCAGACCTTGAAAAAGTAAAAGAAGAATTTTACTAGCTGCCGAACTTTCCAAATGTTGTAGGGGCAATTGATGACATTCAAGGAATGACAGGGGATGAAAAGCCAAACTTCATCTGTCTTTCTAAAAGAGAAAGCTATGAAATGTGAATGAAGTTTGGGATTAAATTATTAAAACTTTCAACAATTTTGTGAATAAGTATGTGTACAGCAACAGAGAGTGCATGATGCTAGAAATGTCTGTATCAGCAGCATTCAGTTTAACTTAAGGACAAAAGACCCAATTCACTTCAATAGTGATTTTCATTAACATTTTATATTCCTCTGTTCATTCTGTTTTATGGACATCAGTCTTATAACAAACCAATTATACACGATGTTTCCTTTGATTCATTAGTTAAACAATTAGATTCATTAGTTAAATTCATTAGATTCATCAGTTAAACAATCTTCTTGTTAAAGTCAAGAAAAATCCGTTTTTTTTATTTTTCTACACCGGAATACAGACTCGGATCCATGATTATAGATATTGCTTGGCACCGGCTTTTTAAACCGACACAAACAGAAAATACTGCTCATGCACCACGTTATTTTTTCGAACTGCAGTATGCCAACAAGGGAACCGATGTCGTTAATATAAGAATATTCTTATACACTAAAAAGTTCAGTCCTGCATTCCGTCATATTTCACGCTGGCGTAATATATAACTTCAATTTCAATCCTACTTTCCTTCTTTTCATATCAATTTTTTACATCCTCCAAACAAAGTGGGGGGGGGGGGGGGGGGGGCAACTCCATTATAATTCAATTTTTTATTATACCCCCGCTCCGGAGGAGAGGGGGTATACTGTTTTACCCTTGTGTGTCTGTCTGTCTGTCCGTCCGTCCGTCCGTCTGTAACAAAAATTTCTGTCGCATTTATCTCATCAACTATTTATCTCAGATGCTTGAAATTTTTACACAGTGTTTGTTAAGGCATGCCATATCGTGGGATGTATTTTTGTACCAATCGGACGTCAACTTCCTGTTAAATGACGACTTTGCTTATTTTTTAACCAAAATTTTCAAACAAATTTTCGTCAAAGATTTCTCAGCAACTATTTATCGCAGATGCTTGAAATTTTTACACAATATTTGTATAGGCATGCCATATCGTGGGATATATTTTTGTACCAATCGGACGTCAACTTCCTGTAAAATGAGTACTTTGTTTATTTTTAGGCAAAATTTTCAAACAAATTTCCGTCACAGATTTCTCAGCAACTATTTGTCGCAGATGCTTGAAATTTTAACACACTATTTGTTTTGGCACGCCATATTGTGGGATATATTTTTGTATCAATCGGACGTCAACTTCCTGTTAAATGAGTACTTTGTTTATTTTTAGCCAAAATTTTCAAACAAATTTCTGTCACAGATTTCTCAGCAACTATTTATCACAGATGTTTGAAATTTTTACACCGTGTTTGTTAAGGCATGCCATATCGTGGGATATATTTTTGTACCAATCGGATGCCAGCTTTCTGTTAAATGTCGACTTTGCTTATTTTGCATATTCACATCAGAGCGGGGGTATCACTAGTGAGCATTGGCTCACAGATATCTTGTTTGTAAATTTTAAAAAAATTAGTTGCTGCGAGAAAAAGTGGCACCCCTGATGCTACGTGCCTGCGATGGGCAAAATCTGAAAAAGAAGACCTTGATACCTTGTCAGAGTGGGTTAAAGCATCAGATGTATATTAAAATCTCGTATTAAACGACTGAGAGATCAAATGAAAACCATCTATCCTTCTGTTTTCATAAAGCAGAAGTGAGATAAGAACTAGATTGACTGCACGATCAGTATGTACTGGTCCCTGCTGATAAGACAGTAACAACATTGTCTTTGTGTAAGGCAAAGAACAAGGTTTCAATTTTACAAATAGTAATCCTACTTACACCCATAGTAGTCTTTCCAAACAGGAAATACTTCAAAATCATAAATCAGTTATGGATATGGTTTTTATGCACATTGTGTCATAACATTCAATTTAGGCGACAGATGACAAACTCTGCATGACATGCTGCTTAATTTATAATGCAATAGCTCTCAACATACCTTATAAGGAAAATAAACATCGTGTACAAATAAAGGCTCAATTATAAAAGGCATTTTTCCAACTTGAATGAGATGTGAAAGGACTATGTGCGGTTTTATGCATTTTTTGCCCCCAAAATTAAAGTTTTATAAAGCGCTTTAAAAATAAGGGTGAAGATAGCTAGAATCATTTTAAAAATAAGGGTGCAAAAGGTTATCACCACAGTGACGTCATAGTGTAGAAATGACGTCATGAAAATTGCCTAATTTTAATAAATTGATGTTTTGAGGCAAAATATTGGTGTTTTCCAATGATTTTTCGACTGGGAAACATTGAGCGCAGGCTTGCTAAAGTACCACATTTTAGTAAAATGTGTATAATTAGAGAGGTTGAGATTTAAAACGTGTACGGGTACGTGTACGTGTGTTAAAACTACACGTACACGTTTTTATAATTTATCAGTTGAGATTTCTTAACTTGTAGGATATAAATGTGTACGTAAATCGACGCAGTTTTGTGACATCAATTTATTTAGTTAATTCCAAATAAATGGTAAATTTCTTATCCATTTTCATGCAAATGAAGCTTAAAATCTATAAAATGTATCACAAGAATAAATTCACTCATCAATAAGATTTTCTTTGTTGTAAAAAGCTACACGTTTGTATTTACGTGTAGACGACACTCTACAAGTTTAGAGAACGTGTAGAAACCATGTCGTCACAAAAACTGATGACGTAATTCGCGAAGAATTTAGGTGGTTCCCCTAGTTCACGTACACGTACACGTTTGAAATCTTAACCTCTCTATTATCTGAAGAAAAACATATGTTAAAATCTTACTAGAGCAGACCTGCGCTCTATACTTCCGAATGCAAAATATAAAGCAAAAATGAGAATATTTTCATCCGTTTGCAAATTTGCGGGAATAAGGTCATAAAGTTGACGTCATAGATAAATAGCCAATGAGCAATGGTGGTTAAAATGAAAATTAAAGTGATAGACGTCCACTGTACAATGATTTATGAAGATTTGATTTTTATACAACACTATTTAAAAATTGGTTAAAATTGGGGGCAGATATTAGACCATACCGCACATAGTCCCTTATGTTCAAAAGTATAATAAAAACTAGCTTTGAACAATTGCATTTGAATATTAAAACTATAGATTGTTTTTATGTTGTCCGAAACTTTTTTTATGCTGGCCGAAACTCCCTAGGCCGAAGATTAAATTCGGCTTGCGCTTGTGTTTGTCCATGTTAAATTTCCTGCTGGAATGTCGAATTTGCAGACGCATATCTGTATGCGCAGCCGCGCTGAAAACGAGTGTGTTGCTTTGAAAGCTTTTGTCGTAAGTGTATTGTCCTTTACAAAAATTAAGATTATTAAGAATCAAAATTTGTTGTCAGTTCTCCTGTACAAATTTTGATTTAATTTAATACAAAACAAACAGTTTTTGTAATTTTGTTGTTTATTATCTACATCAATGAAACCGCTTATATCATTGAAAAAAAAATGACTGAGTAAGTTGAGAACTTAAAAAATCTTATCTACTGAGTACCTATTCGATGTAGTTATTTACAGGAACTCAAATGACAGCAATTCTCAGTGAAATTTATCTAGACAGTATTCACTCACTTCTACTGCTTATAATTCAAAAACTAAACAAAGTAGACTCTATGGAAACGCGTCCTGGGGCCATTGAAACTCAAATTTCAGACATCACATAAGTGACAGATTCAGTATCCTCTTTGACGGCAAGGGTTAATACGATAGAATTAGAAGTAAACACGGTAAAGAAAACAATGTCGGATGTGGAAAATAACACAAAAGCTATGAGTGATATATTTGATGATGTAAACAAAAAATTCGATCTTAAACTCTCTACATAAAGACAGGACACTCATCAGATAAGAGACCAGTTTACGAAAGCAATGGACACATGGAAAGGCAGTGTGAAGACCTAAAGAAATCAGTGGTGGACTTAAAGTCAAGGTCAATGCGTGATAATCTTGTCTTCAGTGGCATCCCTGAACGCGATGATAAAGACTGTGAGGAGGTCATTCAGAACTACCTGAAAACCAAGCTCAAGCTAGACAACGACATTTGAACGACTGCGCAGAATGGGAAAAAGAGACGAGGTCTGAACGAAACCGAGGATAATTGTGGCTAAATTCTCATTCTTCAGGAATAGAGAACTGGTACGTCTACAAGCACCCAAGAAACTAAAAAGATTCAACATCGCGGTTAATGAGCAGTTCCCAACAGAAATAGAGAAGAGAAAGACATTATACCCTGTTATGAGAACGGCAAGAAAGAACGGTCATCGAGTGAATCTAGTGAGAAAGAGCCTCTACATATACGGGCGGCTTTATGTGCCACCAGCGTTGGGAAAGGACGACTCGGACCAGGCGGAACATAGAACAGAACACAAGACCGATTATGCATCAGTGACTAAGGTGGGCATAAATACAATCCCAAAAGCATCCAAAGTCAAAGATACAGTGAGATACATACTCGTACTCCAATGTTGAGGTTATAAAACTCTTTTAAACTCATACTCGGACTCCAACAGAGTACATACTCAAGTAAGCTTAAGTAAGCTTCGTAGCATCCTCAGAGTCGTACTCAAACACAAAGAAACATGGCTGCTCACAGACGACAATTTCGTCAAAGGTTGCTTCAACAGCAACACAGGCGTCCTAGATTGTTTAAGGACCGTTCAAGTCCTCTAGAAGATTTAGACGAAGACGATGTCTTCGAGCAGTACCGGTTTCGGCCACTTACGATTGTTTACGTCGTTGGACTCCTCCCAGGCCACAAATCGAAATCAGCCATTGCCACCCCTCCTGCAAGTCCTTTTGTGTTTACGTTACTTCGACACCGGTGCAATGCATCTTCTAGTTGGAGATTCGCTTAACATTCTCGTAGTTCAAGGAAGATGGAACATTGCGAGGCACATTGCGAATCTTGCTCGTCGATTCGTCGTGTTTCCAACCGGCGTAGACACTACCTCTACTTACTAAACGTGACTTTTCTTCGATTGCGGGTACATATTTTTAAAATCTTTTAAATTACTGAGCGGTATCAAGCGTGACTTTTCTTCGATTGCGGGTACATATTTTTTAAAATCTTTTAAATTACTGAGCGGTATCAAATGATTTCGCTCCCTGACTATTTGGCTCCCTATTATAAAACATAAATGAAATGTCATTACTTTGGCTCTTGTTTACTGTGTTTATTCAAATACATTATATAAATTCACAAATGATTCAACTGAATAAAAATAAAAATAATGATAAGCATCTAATTATTTATTTATTAATAAAAAAAAATCATCAGTCACATGTTAAAAAATTTAAAAAAGATTAAACACTAAACATGAATATATTTTTTAATTTCCCAATGTTCTTGGATGTGTGGATGGCACACAGATCAAAATAATAAAGCCACGACAGAATGAGGCCGATTTCGTGAACAGGAAAGGATATCATTCACTGGATGTTCAGGTTATTTACCATATTAAATTATGATCATAAGATTCTTCTGCAATTCAAAAATCTTCCAATTATATAAACAACAAAATGTGCATATAGAAGATGAAATAGAAAAAAATATGCATTTCATTCTAGACATGCACAAAACAATAGAGGGAAAAAACTTCCCACCTCACCATTCCATTCTGAGCGAGAAAGAGAGAGAGATAGAAAGGAGCTATTTTGTTGAATATTGAACACTCATTTTTTCAGATGTGCTGTGATGCCTCGTTTGTCATTACGAGTTGTGTAGCTGGCTGGCCAGGATTGGTGCACGACAGCAGAATATTTCGGCAGTCAAGGCTGTGTGCACAATTTGAGAACGGTAAACATTAAAACAATAGACCTAGAAGCTAGAATGATATTGGTAGACTAAAAATTGGAGAAATTACGTTAGAAACGTTATTCTCTATTAGACAGCCAAGAATTTAGGATATAAATATACACACAAACATGTTAAAATTTACAAAATTAAAGTTAACATCCTTAACTTTTGATCAGGGTTCAAATGTCATTTTAGCTTACCTGGCTTAAAACTCTACTTTGTTGTTTTAGCTCCAGTCATTGTCAATCTTCCTGTCTATGAGAGAGAGAGAGAGAGAGAGAGAGAGAGAGAGAGAGAATTATTACGAGTTTAACATTCCGCAAATATCCGCCCATTCCTCCTTTTTCATAACTGTTTTCCTTTTCCCCCCGACTCTTTACTCCCCATCTCTTTCAACCACATTTTGAATTAACAAAATCTCATCATTTTCTGTCCATTTTCTTTGCAAAGCTCTCTCAGCCCCAACCTCCATTAACAGCCATTTTTATGTTTGCAGACGAGAAAAAAGAATGTATATTACCTGTCGGATAAATAAATTTATCTGAATCCAGCCTCTAGTGTTTTGCAGCCATGTCAGATTGTTTACTACAGTTACGGAACATTTTCGATTACCTCGGTTTTTAAAGTCGTACTCAGTGGTATGGTTTATGGGGAGACGTGCCTTTTATGATTTTATGCCAGTTAATCTATGTATATGTATCTTTGTAAGTTGGTAGGTGGAACAATTTTAATATTCCATGTGAAAACCATAAATGCGGCTTATGTGAAGCCAATCAAATTGGCATAAAATTTCATTTTTTAGAATGCAGTGCATTGTCACAGGTAAGAAAAAAATGTTTATCTTAAAAACCCAAAAATCTTCTAATTTAGAACACTTATGTCATCTTCAAATGTGTAATTCTTATGAAAATGTGTACTTTTATTAGAAAATATTTGATTTGGTGGGTCAATCTACGTAATAACTATGAAAAATTTATTGTTTAATTTATTCTGTTTTTCTTTTGTAAAGCCTGCTTTTCTTATACTTTTGTACATTATATAATTCTTCTAACATTATACGGTATGAGTAAAAAATTAATGAACTTAAACTTGATTTCTAGGCAGAAAAAGTATGTGTGATCTGCAAGATCAAAGTAAGAACGTGGTGCGCATCCTCCAGCGTTGGACTGTGTGTGAAGTGTTTCATAACCTTTCCTACAACTAGGCAATATGAGGAATAAAATAAAACATCAATATGTTATCTTCTTTCTAGTTTTATTTAAAACTTTAGAATTTACCGGCATGATACAGCAAGTAGGTCATGCCTAACGATCGACAGTAATATATAAACAACGATTTAAAAAAAATGATTTCCTTGTTTCAGTTCTGATGCTTAAAATCTCGGAGTTAATATACGCTAGGACCACAAAAATTAACTACTGAGAGAAGTATCAAGCGTTAAAATTAAAGAAATTATAAAATGAAAAATAATAGATAAGTTATGGCTGAAACGGGCACTTTGTGTAACACAATTGAGCGTAAAATTATTTTCGTTAAATAACGTCAAAATTTATGACGTCGTTTCACTGTCACAGTAACTTAAAATATGTGTATGCTAGGGTTGCAGCCAGAGGTTTAAGTGTGTTTCCAGCTCGTAGGAATTCCATTAAGCTTATTTTTGGTTTCGTGAAAACGACTTACGAAATGACTTGAAAATTCTCCAGAACTTTATTTTTCTCATTTCAATGTTCTACCTCTTGATGAGAGATCACTTATTGGTTCCAAAAAACTAGTATCGATTTGGATTACCAGTAGATATACTGGTATTTCTGATAAGAGTTTGAGAGGTATCCATATAGTTGTTTTCTTAGGTGATGATGTCCGCCTTCCACCAGTTTTAGATAACCTTGTTTATCATTCCAATAATAAATCAAAAGAAACATACAAGGAGTCCTCGGCTAGCAGGACTTTTAATCAGCTGTTGCATTTAAAACAATTATTCGTCAAAGGAGACTTAACGAAGTCCTCCCCAATGTACGCCAATGTAAAGTTACAGAATCTCAGGCAGTAGGGTTAAAACAGTTTCAGTAGAACAACCTCAACAATTTGGAGACGATTTTTTTCCGCAGAATGTCAGTTGTGTTAAAAACAGATAAAATATATCCTAGAACGTTGGCTTTTGTATCTAGAAATTCAAATGCCCTTTTGTTTTTGACCCTGATTTTGCTATATAAATGATTATAATTTCATGAAATATTCTGGAATTTTCACAATCATTAATGTAACTTATATTTTATTATAATTTTAGTTGTCATATGCATCGATTTTATTTTCTGTCAATCTTAAATATATTTTATTTTAGGATTATCAAACATTTTAGGGTGCATTGACGGCACTTTAATTGAAATAACTGCCTCTAATGAGAATGAGCCCGACTATGTTAATCGCAAAGAATTCCAATCACTGAACATACAGGTAAAATTTTCGATGGAGAAAAAATAATACTCTCAGCCTTACGAGGAGCAGGTTTTCAAATTTGTTAACATAATGGTTTGTTTCCACAGGCTGTCTGTAATGACAATTACAAAATTAATTGTAACTGCGAAATGGCCCAGGAGTATCCACGACAGCCGAATATGGCGCATATCTGCATTGTATTTGAGAATGGTATTTGGCTTTTACCATATGCATGCATAATAGCCTGTGCAAAAGATTTCGATAAATGACTCCATTACTCAATCACACTATCCATCAGCAAAGAGTCAACGCATCGCAGTGTAAAACAAGGGTGATGTTATAGCAAACTTTCGGAATCTTGAAAAGCAGATGGCTAACAGGACCTCGCTCGAGGTCGCATTTGACGTCACACATCATGGCGGGTAGATCGAGAGAGAAAATATGCATATCGCGACATTTGAATTTCATCGCTTCCAAACTCACGAATTAGGCAGAATATTTTATGAAAACGTTCATTAACTTCATTTTTAATGAGTATAGAATGATTTTATTTTAAAAATTCCGAAAATTGAAAAACATGCGATATGTCCTTTAAAGGAGTGCTCTGGTATACTAAAATATACAAAAGAAAGTGTTACTTTTTTGCATCTAATAATTAATATTTACGTTTTATTGTTTTCCATGTGATATCACTACGTATCGATTTTGTACTAAACGTATAATTAGGGCGCAAGCCAGGTTAGCTTTTACTGCCAAAAATCTATGGTACTATATTAAAATAATATACTCGAATTTTGGGGTTTTAATACCGAGAAATCGGAAGAGTACTACCTTTTGTTTTAAATATTTTAAACATCATCGGTACATGAAGATTACCAATTTGTTTTTATTTTTTCTCAATCAAGTTTCGCTAATTAATAATCAACGAGTATTCATTTTAAAAATCCTGAAATCATCTGGATTTTACAATCTTGCGCATGTGTACTACATTCACGCTAAATCACAGGAGGTTCTTTAATGAATGCTTCCACAATATCACATTTGCATGGATTAACTCAAGACACAAAAATACAATTACGTGTAAATTTGAATAGGAAATTTGCTATATATTCTGTTCATAAAAGAAAAAACGGGAGATAACTCTAACTCAATGCATTTAAAATGAAAAATACCGAAAGTTCCGATTGTCAACATAGTGTGTAAATTTGAAAAGAGTAAAAAACGTTGGTGAAAAAGTGTTGAATTCTTCAACTTTCAAAATTGTATATGAATAATTTGACTGTTATTTTCAATGCAGCTTCATTCATTTTCATTAATTAAAATGAACGGAAACTGCATATAAAGTGATTTTTTTTTTACATCAAAGGGGCAGAACCCTGTCAAAAAATGCTTGATCGTACCCAAAATTGAATTTGGCCTAGATATTATCATGATAAACCTGTATGCCAAATTTTATTTCTTTAGGTTTATCCTCTGCAAAGAAAATAATCGGAAACTGCAAATAATTGGATTTTTTTTTACGACCAAGGGGCAAAACTCTGTCGAAAATTGCTTGATCGTACCCAATATTGAACTTGGCCTAGATATTATCATGATAAACTTGTATACCAAATTTCATTTCAATATGTTCACCCTCTGCAAAGAAAATAATCGGAAACTGCAAATAATTGGAATTTTTCTACGTCCAAGGGGCAAAACTCTGTCGAAAATTGCTTGATCGTACCCAATATCTAACTTGGCTTTACTTTCTATTATATCCGAGGATTTTGGTACTCAAATTTTGAAACGCCCCTAGTAAAATAAGGAAGTAAATGATGATGTAATTTCTGCATTGATTTTCACTCGTCATTAACTGATTAACGTATAAAAATTTGAATAAAAAATCTTTTGTGAAAGGAATTAGGTCCACCGTCCTTAACATATCAATTATGACGTCATAATGGATTTAGCACCAAAACACTTTGGAATCCTTTACTAGATCAAGACCTTAAGAACGTGTTCATATTTGTTTTATATTTTTAAACACAGTAATAGGATTCTAAATCATGTAATGGTTGTGTTAAAAGCTTTCAAGTTGTAGAGAAAAGACGCTCATTATTGCAAAAAGTGTATATTTATATATTTTTTATCATCAATGGTATTTATATATAGCTGATAATATATTATTTTCTTATTTGTTTTATATAATGATACATGGTTAAGTCGTCATAGTTCTTAATTTTCCCAATTTAATATTTTTTTAAGGACAATCATATCCAATCAACATGATTGGATTCACCATCTTTGTGATTACTGTATTTGAAGCCTATAAATGGTGGAGCAAAGACACACACCATTGTAATTGATGTATATTTATATCAACGGTGTTTATATTAAGCTTATATCATACGATTTTATTTTGTTTTATGTTTTAGATATTTATACACAGTAATCTCGTCATAGTTTTCAATTATATATTTTAAGGATATCAAAATGATTGGATTCACAATCTTTGTTATGGTTGTGTTTGAAGCCTACAAATGGTGGAGAAAAGGCGCAAAACATTGCAATTGATGTATATTTATATCAACGGTGTTTATTTAAGCTTATATCATACGATTTTACTTTGTTTTATGTTTTATAAATATATCACTACAGTTAACTCGTCATATTCCATTTCTTTCAATTAAATATATTTTCTGGACATCAACATGATAGGATTCTTAATCTG
Organism: Magallana gigas; assembly: GCF_963853765.1. Lineage (NCBI taxonomy): Eukaryota > Metazoa > Mollusca > Bivalvia > Ostreida > Ostreidae > Magallana > Magallana gigas. The sequence continues at coordinate 32,006,888 of NC_088858.1, read as the reverse complement.
TTGATGTTTGTGTTGATAGCTTTCATATGGTGGTGAATAGACGCTAAATATTGCCATTAGTGTATATTTATATCAATGATATTTATAATTAACCGATATAATTTTTATTCATTGATTCAATGATAACATTATCTGATAAATTATCATTGCAATGGTGCCCTAGTTGGTTACATCGTTAGTAAACAGCTGAAAGATATGAATACGGTTGTCCGTTCGGTTCAACATTCATTTTGACAGAAATCGTCAGATTAAAGTTAATGGTGAAGTGAATCCAAGTGCTGAGTGCTGACACTAGGTAAATGGGTCTTGCTTAAGTCCATCGTATTGCTTATAATAGCTATATTCATTAATAAATACATTTTTTTTTACATACATTTGTTAATTTTTTCTTTAACATGAGTCATATATAATAGGGTGACCATGACGAAATGGTCGGCTTTTGATGTTTGGGAGGGTTCATACAGTTATTCTTATGACAGAGATGCGCCTGAGCCGGTCACAATTTCCAGCCAGAAACCAGGCTCCGGGATCATGAAACTGTCTTAAATCTTAAGTCAGACTTAAGTCAATAAATTTGCACTTAAATTTTAAGATTGTTCTTAAAGTGGATCACAAAAAAATGACTTAGGGTTAAGTCTTAAATATTGTCTTAAATCTTAAGACTGCTATTAGGCAGACTTAAGTTTATAGATTCTTACTATGTAAGTTCAAAATGGTGACACTCGTTGGATTTCTAAGAAGAAATGATCAGCAAAGAAGGTTGCTCCCTCGTCCTCGGGTTTTCTATTTATAGTCTAGGTTTTTCCCCTTTGTGCACTTGCTATTGAAGTTATTTCCCTTTGTTAAAGTGAAAGTGTGTAAACACGTCTGTATAATGACTGATATGTTATCCAGTAAGAAACTATGCTAATATTTGTGTGAAGCATCTTTTAAATATAATTTTTTAAACTTTGTGATATATGATAATGTTTACGATGCAGCCGATAGGAATCTTCAAAAGAAGAAGAGTTCCACTTTTAACAAATTCTGTCGAAAAATCGCGCGAGTTACTATGGAGTTTAGCTAAGACAAATCTTAGCTAAGTTATTTCTTAGATCGTTTTGTGATTCACTTAAGTAAGCAATCTTAACTAAGTCTAAATCTTAGATTTAAGACAAAATTCTAACTTAATTTTAAGACAGTTTCATGATCCCGGAGCCTGGAGATTAACCATGTCTTCCAAAGAAGCCGTGCATTATAACTTCACGTTCTGTTTCAGAAACACACTATATAAACCAGGAGAAGACCCACTGCAGGGCCAAAAGGATTCATTACAAAATCTACCATTTTTCATGGCTTTATTTGTTGCAGGAATATATATTTTTAAAATTTGTCACGTTTATATCCCGATTTTACATTAACTGCTATTCATGGTTTATCATTCATTTGCTTCGCCCTTAACACAACCACACTTTTAAAAAAAATTATTCGTGTATATTGATGAGTAAAATACTTTATGTTTATTTAATTGTTTTATCACGATCATTGAAGTTTCTATTTTGGTAAACCATGCTTTACTTTAATATTATAGGATAAATGTAAGATGCGTTCGCCCTAACGGTCGCATCCTAAACAAATAAATGTTAATTATTGTTCAGAAACAACATGATGTAACATTATAATGCCCTTATTGCATTTTTAATTCTGTATGAATGTTTTTTCTGTCTTAGTGGTTTGCCTGTGTATCTGTATGATTCCGGTGACGAGTATGACGTAACATTTGACCTGTGTATTATGTATTTGTTATTTAAATATTGTCATATAAATAATTAATCTTAAGTATTGGTACCCTTAACGTTACCCGTCGGGCGTCATTTCCGGTTAAAAATATTTGTAACGACAGGCAGTGGTCTTCCTGCAGTTCTTCTTTATTTTCCCCCACATAGGTTGCTGCCATTTTGCTTCTTCATCTTTTTTTGGAATTACCCATAGTTCCGTATTCTATTTTTATAACGAAGTACCTTTTGGCGGATAAATTTAATTTACTTGTTTATATCGATTATAAAATACTCATAAGTTATTATTTTTGTGTTTAATAATTAACTTTCAATTGTTTTACTTATTTACTGTTCTGTAATATTTTCACGTTAATTGATACGAGACCGAGATTCTTTTACGGGATGGGGATTAACTATGATTGGATGATCTTTTTAACGGGATGAGATTAACGAGACCGAGATTCTTTTACGGGATGGGGATTAACTATTATTGGATAATCTTTTTAACGGGATGAGATTAACCATCTAATTGGTTATAATTTATCGTCTGCTTTTGTCACTCTATAAATACCCGGACACTGAGACATGGGTGCTCTATCCTTTTTGTTGTGTGTTAAGGAAGTACACAAAGATTTTGCAGCAAATTTTAAGGTGTGTACTGTTTTAGTCTCTAAGTGACTGAAGTACACTTAAAGTAATAGGGTTTTATTAATTATTATTACTAGTTATAGTGCTAGTTTAATTCATATTTACTCGTTCAGTACTAGTTATTTCGAATTTTAGAGAGTTAGGGAATATTTTCGCTGTTTACTAGTTGTCGTAACTAGAAGCGGAGATATTTATTCGTATTTTATCGAGAGCCTATAAGTTTTATTTTGGTCGGGGGGTTTTACGAATAGGATATATATTCTGGATATAAGTACCAGTTAATTTTGTGTCGGTAATTGTACCGATTTTGCCATTGAGTTTTGAGGGTTGAGACTTGTCTGATTTTCTTTTTGAACGGCGTTGTTATTTGTGTCATGTTATTTATGGTTGAATAAATTATAAACTTTACATCGTTTTGTTCTCAACACAAGGCAAGCGTTCCGAGCGTTACAATGAAAATACCATGAATATTTTGAATTTTTAATTAAATTGTTTATTCTTTTAACGACATCTATATTTTTAATGTCACAGCGCTTAAATGTTGAACTTCCCAATTGAACGATTTGATTTTTTTTTCAAATATAAATCATAATGACAAAGAGGATCCTGATCCCGAAGAAATGGTGAAAGACTTGCTAGTCCTAGTTCCAATGAAGAAACCTGGTCCCCCAGTAAGCATGATCACCTCGATTGAAGGGCCAGCATGTTTCACTCCGTCAAATTTCAGATAATATATTCTTGTAGAAAGGGGAGTCAGGATCACCAAACCATCAATGGGGGATTCGTGAGGAATCCTTGGTTTAGAAAAGTACTTCGTTGTATCGCAAAACGAAGATAAGCACGCCCTCAGTGATTTGCAGCAAGTGACTCGGGAGATTTTAAACATAACATTGGACAGTTTAAGCGTTACAAAAGTTTGCATGCACATTGTACATATTTATCTTTAATATTTTTAAGAGAAAAATGTTCATTTCTAACATGCCATCCTTTAAGAAGATATGTCATCATTTTAAGAAGAGATATTTTTACAAATTAAAAACAACAGTCAAACTAGAATAACAATCAAATTTAAAACTGAATATAGATACATATAAAATGTGTTTAAATAAAAGTTTCTGTTATCCTTCACATTGTATAAAGCAGGTTTCAACCAACATTACATCGAGGACATGAACGACATAGAAAGTTTGCGATATACCTTAGGTCCATCAAGAAGTTTAGTAGAGAAGAGGGTCGTCCTATTGTGTATTTGGATAAGATTTGGTTGAACAATCATGTAGCGAGGGGAGAGTGGGTGTCCTAGGACATCTATCTCAGCGACTGTGACACATCGTGGAGGTCATATGCATTTTGCCCAATCTTGGGAAGGCCCAGGTCTGATAATTGGTGATGCAAGTTCTTCGGCTCTGAATGCATGAACCCAATCTGTTCTCATTTTTTAGTACAATTAGCAAACCAGAATTTCAACGAGATGAACTCAGAAAACTTCACGAAGGGGTCCACTGAGTAGTAACCTACCGGCCAATTCAGTCATAAAGATACGGTAGATAATGCTTACCATCAAAAATGTTTTATTTATTAATTGTGAAATACACAATTTATTTATTCTACAATTAGGTAAACAAATTTTGCAGCAGGAACATATTTGCAATCATTTATGATTTCTCATTTTGAACAGTGTTTGGCCACATTCAAACTTTGCAAATACTGTATTAAAATCTACAATTTTCAGACATTATTGCGCATGTCCTAAACGTCGCATTTGAGGTGGCAAAAATACTTACAGAAGCAGGATAGTGGAACCTACAATACAACGTAAGACATATCGAAATGTCCCATAAACTTGGATCACCCGAAAATAAAAGACACATTTCGATGCTTCGTGGTTCCAAGACAGATAGAAAATGTCACGTTTTTCTCTTTCTTTTTTTAAATCTCCGAATTTTGCTAATTTAATTTTATTGATATTATTTACATATTTATGAAAAAAGATTGACAGAGTTATTACTTCGGTCAAACTGAAGGTGTGGTATTGGCGCTGGCACGATAATGAAACCTAATTGTAGTGTTCGATGTACTCGTATTCAAAAACTTTTACCAATGCTACATTATTCAGCAGAGTTCGGCGGTGCTTTACAATATGACATATTTAAAAACATTTCTGCAATATGTTCAGAATAGGACACCATTAACTGGGATTTTTTAGGTCAAACAATCGAGTTTGATGTCCCTCCTCGCGCACAAAGGGGGAGGGGGGGCAAGACTCGGTTGTTTGGGAGGTTTGGGAAAAACACTGTCTTACCGGTGGTTGTTTAAGGCTTTGGCCCTGTGAACACAGCTTCAGTATGACAATTAATTTCTCCCATATTAAGATTTCACCAAGACAGTACCGGGAATAAAACTTAAGGTTTCACCAAGAGGAGCATTAAAATATTTTTCACAAATAGTATACAATTCCGGTCAATCTGGTATAGAACCCTTTATACAGTTTGGGCAATTTAATATAAGTCTGTCGAAACATGATCTCCGCAATCTTTTTTCATAGAAAGGCATATGGTGGATTGTTTTACAACCTTCAAGTTTAGGCACACTGATTTTCATAAGAATGAAGATCAATTGTTTTTGATAAAAGGTAAAATATATGCAATATTTTCATTTATACTGTCCGAGACTAAAGTATATATTGTCACATTTTCCTCTTATAAATCTTGGAATTTTCATTATTAATATTGTATATATTTATTTGGAAATTAGAATGAAGGAAACAATAACTGAGGGCATACTTGATGTGTAGTATTGGCGCTGGCACGATATTGAATCCCATCTGTATTGCTGAATGTATATAAAGTTTATCATTGATACATTATTGCTGAATGTATATAAAGTTTATCATTGATACATTATTCAAATTCTGCATGAATCGGCAGTCATTAACAATATGACGGTATTTTAAAACATGTATGTTTCTTGAAAAACAAGAAGACCTTAAAATGGGTACTTGCTTGTCAAAACATCACCGTCAAGTTTATGCTGCTCCTATTGTAGACGAAGGGATAAAGAGGAGGGGAACTAGACAGTTCATAAATCGGTTTGTTTAACCGGTTTAGGAAGAACACTATCTTACCGGTGGTTGTTAATGCTTTGGCCAAGTAAATACCACCGCCTCAGTGCAAGTCTCATTCCGGCTTAAGAAATCGATATCACACAAGAAACAAAAATAATGTTTTCACCATGACAAAAGATAATGTATTTTTCTGAGTTTCATTGATAAGGTCAAGCTGACATGTGAACCGGTTATTTTTTTTCAGTTTTTGACAATATGTTACTGTGATTTGATGATATTCTGCTACTTTTAATTAAAATACACGCAATCTTTAAAGCTAGAAAGCCGCAAGTTGTATTGTGTTTTATTTCCATTAAAGGTTAGTTAAATGAGATGAAACAAAGACTTAATCATTATAACAGTAATGACCAGCTGTAATTGATATACAAGGTAAATTATAACTAACAAGCGATATTCTTAGTCGATAAGTCTTTTCATATTACTTTTGATTTATCGACAATAGACCTAATGTCTTTTTTTCTTAAAATTATTATACTCTGTCCCAAGATATTTTGGATTCACGTTTGGACGATTTTTAATAAAAATACACTTACCTGTGAAAGAAGTGCAATTGAAATAGTTGAAAGGGATATTTTCCAAGATAATTTCATTGACACATTATCATCTTTCACTCGGAAAAATTCACAGGAACGAAAACAGATTTCCTACGAAGATTTGTAATGGGGAATGTTTACATCTTTTCTCCATTCGGAATACACTCGGAATACATCGCGCAATATTTCAACGTTATCATCCGGGCTTGCTGCAATGCAAAATCTCCGTAGACATCACATTTTTTAGCATTGTATTGAAACCTGATAAGCTAACAGGGGCGTTTTGACTGAGAAATCTTGGAAATTTTTCATACTTTTGAATGAACATCGTTTGGATCCTGAGGTATTTATAAATATCAAACAATTAAGCCAAACGTGAATCCAAAATATCTTGGGACAGAGTATAGTAGGAGATTTTTTCGGGGGCATTTGGTACTTCTGACATTACGTTCAACTTTATCAGGGTTTTTAATTCAGATGATCCGAATAAATGTTGCAAAGATATAACATAATCTCATCACCGATCTCAACGGGGTGTTGAGGACAAATGATATCTCTACTGTTATCGTCACACACAATACGTCATGCAGCAAGTTTTCATCGCATGACGTCATTTTTTTTTTTATATAAATCGGAATGAGTCGTTCCGTCTACACTAATGATGAATTATAATATACGTCCAAATGAAAAAAAAAGCTTTTACTCTTTCACAGCAACGTGAGACAGGTACTTATTTTTGTGATAAAATGTATTCGTAGAGTAATGAAAACATGATTTTACATTACATGTACGTCTCGTGTCACTGTAGGTGCTGGCACGATAAAGACCCCGAATTGTTTCATGGCTTCGTCAAAAGTTTTATTTATTTTTGTCCGAAATGTTATGATGATGAAATTTCCTGCAAGGAGTTCTTCTATTTCAATTGTTTTAGGGTTAATATGTAATTTATTTACCATCCTGATTTCCAAGGGAGCCGTCGCGCAAATTCTCTTCACCCTTTCAACGCCAAAGCGAAAAAAATATCGTTACCTGTCGCTGTGCCAAAGCGACGTAATTGTCGGTTTTTACACTTATCCAAAATTTATCTGAAAAAAGCATATAATCGTGTGGGAAAGTTCCAAATAAATAAATGGCAAATAATAGGTTGGTGTTCTATTGTCAATTTTATGTATGATATAGCTAAAATTGACGTCATTTTACCCTGAATTGACATCAAAATATGACCTCATTTTATTGCGCTAACAATTTTTGATGGCGAACAATTCTGACACTGGATCCGACGTTGACGCATCCGACGAAGACGTTTCCGACGTACATAGTGAAGAAGCTGCCTTTTTCAGAGATCCATGGTTTAGCGTAGTTGACCCTCTGACATTCCAGCTGCCGGAGCCAATATGCTGGGCCCGTCAACTTTGGCCCTTGTATGGCAATTCTGGACTATTTTCTTAAATTCTTGCATGCCAATGATGATAAAGATATAATAGATATTATAGTAAGAGAGACTAATCGTTATGCGGAACAGAAAATCGCCCGGAAAAGCAGACCTCCAAGAATATTGGGCCCACATTCTCGTTTTTGCAATTGGATTCCGGTGACTACTTAAGAAATGTTGTATTTATTGGAATAGTGTTGAGCATGGGAATTGTGAAAAAGCCGACATTTGAGTCGTACTGGGAATCTAACCCAGTGCGTGTCTTTTGAAACGCCAAACTTTGGCAAAATTATGTCAAGGAATCGTTTCCAAGCCATCCTGCAGTTTCTGCATTGCAGTGACAATTTAGATGTTCCAGAGCCCGGGGAAGAGGGGATATGATCCCCTACAAAAGATATCGCCTGTCATCAATATACTAAATGATACATTTAGTAAAAATTACAGGTAAATTGTACACTTATAAAGAAACTCAGCTCACACAATCAGTAAATTGATAACGTTATTAGAATATTAAATGGAATGCTAAATTCAGCGTGAAATCAATAATAACCATTAAAGTTTTCGGTGAGGGTAATTTTATGCGTATACATTACAACCACAATACTGTAAATACATTTGCAACAACATCTAACTGTTTACGTTTACAAATTATTTAAAACACTTCAGATGTCGCAATAATTGCAGGCACGTAGCATCGGAGGAGAGGGGGTATACTGTTTTACCCTTGTGTGTCTGTCTGTCCGTCCGTAACAAAAAATTCTGTCGCATTTATCTCAGATGCTTGAAATTGTTACACAGTGTTTGATAAGGCATGCCGTATCGTGCGATATATTTTTGTACCAATCGGACGTCAACTTCCTGTTAAATGACGACTTTGCTTATTTTTTAACCAAAATTTTTAAACAAATTTTTGTCAAAGATTTCTCAGCTACTATGTACCGCAAATGCTAGAAATTTTTACACAATATTTGTATAGGCATGCCATATCGTGGGATATATTTTTGTACCAATCAGACGTCAACTTCCTATTAAATGACGACTTTGTTTATTTTTAGCAGAAATTTTAAAACAAGTTTTTGTCAAAGAATTCTCAGCAACTGTTTATTGCAGATGCTTGAAATTTTAACACACAATTTGTTTTGGCATGCCATATTGTGGGATATATTTTTGTATCAATCGGACGTCAATTTCCTGTTAAATAATGACTGTTTATTTTTAGCCAAAATTTTCAAACAAATTTCCGTCAAAGATATCTCAGCAACTATTTAACGCAGATGCATGAAATTTCAACACACTATTTGTTTTGGCATGCCATATTGTGGGATATATTTTTGTATTTCTGAAAAAGTATTTCAAAATACGAGACAATCTCAAAGGTTTCCTCTGTGAAAAAAGATATTGATCAGTATTTTAGTAACACTTATTGAGAGATAATTTGTGAGATGGCTCCCTTGGAAATCAGGTTGGTAAATAAATTATTTATTAACCCTAAAACAATTGAAATAGCTGGCAAATCACCTTTTAACCGAAGAAATTTGTTAAATAAGATTTAAATTTTACATTTTCCTTCCCCATTTTGTTTTATATCTGCCCTAAAAATTGCTTTTTTCTTTCAAATATATGATCAAAAATTATTGTAAAAAATCACCAAATGGTGCCAGGTGAAGTTGATATTTATTAATTCCAAAAATTGCCACATTGTGGCACATTGGATTATAAAAAGTAAGTTTAAACGAAAACATTTTGAATGCTTTGATATTTCTTTGAATGCTTTATCATTTTAAAAGCTCCCCGTGGTGTGGGTCGTGCGTAAGCAACTTAAGGAGGCCGACTTTAGTTTGCATTGCGCATGTTTTTGCGCATTCTAATAAAATACAGTTGATTTATACTTCTTATGAATTTTTTCGATATCATTTATAAAATCGAACACAATAAACAAAATACAGATAAAAATATTAAGATTTTTAAAGGAAATTTTTATTTTTAACACAATTTTTACGTTGTAGGGTAGGGGAGCATTGCCATTGCGCTTTTATGACGTTATGATAAAATGAAGCTTTGTAGGAGTACGTTATAAGAAATTACATAAAAGAAAAAGTAAGAACTGTATGCTGTTGAAATTTTATATACAGAATGATGCTATCCTCGAGGACATTTTCCTCATTTTTGGAATGAATCCATTATACCAATCATCATTCGTGATGATCCAAATATATAGCAAAATTTGGTGCATTTTAATATTTTGAGATGGCCCCCACTAAAAACCAGACGGTAGAATTTTGTGTTTTTTACATATAAGGTAGGAAATGATATTACTAATCATATATAACAATTTGAGAAAAAAAGCTATTGTAGTATTTTTTTAAACTGCTTTGATGTGCGGAAAATGACAGTTTCCTATATATTCCTATAGTAAATGTACCTCTATTTTGAGATGGTCCCTAAAAAGAACCAGACGGTCGATTTTCATGAACCTTCGCAAATAAACTAGAGTTGGTTTAAATAACATATGGTTTAAAAATAAAGAGTTTTGCTATTGTAGTTTTTCCGCAAAAAAACCCAAATGGGCCTCCTTAAACTACACCAAATTTTCAAAAATCTCCTCCCACACATATGTAAAAAAACACTAAATGCATGGTTATGATGTCCATGCAACCCAATTCTATAATTGGATGGTTCCTAGGTCAGGGATTTTGTTCCCAAGATTGGTGCCAAAATGGCCATATAGTAGAAATATATCAAATCTTTATAGAAAATATTCTTTTGACTTCCATACACTTTTGATAAAAACTAAATGCATGGTTATAATGTCTATGTAATCCTTTTAATAATTTGTAAAATCCATGACCCAAATGACAAGCCCAAGGGCGGGGCCAATGTATCGACAGAGTAAAATTTATTAAATCCTAGAAAATCTTTTTTCCAAAACATGTTTGTGAAAAACCTCAAGCATGGTTATGATACCCACGAACTCCTCTACCTAAAATGTGAAATTCATATATAGCCCCTTGATTAGGGGTTCAGGCTCCGCCGCAATAAAATTCTGAAAAAATATTTTTAACCCAATTCTTGAAAATTGCCTAGCTAAGAATACTAGTATTCCTAAATCACTGCCATAAATCTACTGGAGAATATTCTCAGCTAAGTAATTCTCAAAACTTGAGTTAAAAATTTTCTTAGTATTCAGAAGCTTAAGTAAAAGTGAGAAAAAAGATGAGAAATAGGAGGAGAGAGGGGTTTCATGTACTGGAGATGGGGATAAATGAAATAAAGTAACTGCCTCTTACATTAACTTGTTTTCATTTAACATGAATTGAAGGTGAAACAAACTATTCTGTAACCATTCTTTGTTACATTTCATTCAGAAAAAGCCTCTGGTGGTTGATGCCATCATTTCGGACCTGTCCCGGTTCTGCAATATTATCGGAATTCATTACGCTACATTATGTCTGTACAGTCCCGCTGAATGAAAATGTCCCCCTTTTCATTTCCTAAATCGTGTAAGATGACACAATTAAGCTGTATTGTACTGTACACCCTGGTATGGGGAAACCCTGAACCACACCTGGAAAGCCTGAAATCGTCTCTTCATGATTCCAAAAGTCTTCTAGATGGATCACTCTGGTTTGACAAAAACTGACATTGAAGTTTTCCTCAGACTGCGTCGAAGGTTTCAAGTATGGTGTCATTAGATGTCGTGTAAGAAGGTATCCCGAGTCTCCCAAGAATAGCCCATCATGCAAGCCTTGATTAATGAAAATTATTAATTACCATTTTCAAACTCTTGGTAAAGATGGTAATTTCTCCAAATTCTTGAGTCATGACATGAGCCAGGCCATCTTGCACACAGGGAAGTTTCCCCTGTACTTTTCCACCTGATAAGTACATGTTTTCGATTTTTTATTGTCCACCGCCGCAGTTGCGTACAGATACTCTTTATGAATTTCAAAGTAAATCTTAAACAAAGTTTATATTTATTTTCAAATAATAGAAGAATAAACAAGATTTAACCCCCTCCCCCGATCTGACAAACACTTTCACTCGAATATTACATTTTTCTATATGTCATTAAAATCTCCCTCTTTAAAAAAACGAGAAAATCTAAAAGGTATTCTCTGTAAAAAAAATTATTGATCAGTATTTTAGGAACAATTATTGAGAGATAATTTGTGAAGCGGCTCCCTTGAAAATCAGGATGGTAAATAAATTATATATTAACCCCAAAACAATTAAAATAGCCGGCTAATGATCTCTTAAACAAAGAAATTTGTTGAATAAGAATTAAATTTTCACATTTTCACCATTTTGTTTTATACAACGTATCTGCCCTAAGAATTGTTTTTTTTTTCTTTCAAATATATGATCAAAAATATAAATTGTAAAAAGTCACCAAATGGTGCCAGGTGAAGTTGATATTTATTAATTCCGAAAGTTTGCACATTGTGAAACATATTGGATTATATAAAATAAGTATAAACTAAAAACATTTTGAATGCTTTGATGTTTCTTTGAATGCTTTATCATTTTAAAAGCTTCCCGTGGTGTGCATCGTGCTTTACAAATTAAGCTACACCAAATTTTCAAAAATATTCTTATCTCCTCCCACACATATGTGAAAAACACTAAATGCATGGTTATGATGTCCATGCAATCCAATTCTATTTTGGATGGTTCCTAGGTCAGGGATTTTGTTCCCAAGATTGGTGACAAAATGGCCATATAGTAGAAATATATCAAATCTTTATAGAAACTATTCTTTTGACTTCCATACACTTTTGATATAAACTAAATTCATGGTTACAATGTCTATATAGTCCTTTTAATAATTTGTAAAATCCATGACCCAAATGACAAGCCCAAGGGCGGGGCCAATGTATCGACTGAGTAAAATTTATTAAATCCTAGAAAATCTTTTTTCCAAAACATGTTTGTGAAAAACCTCATGCATGGTTATGATACCCACGAACTCCTCTACCTAAAATGTGAAATTCATATACTGTGGTTTCATCAATATTCGTTGAATACTTATTTTCGTGGATTTCGTTATTAAGTTGATCCACGAAATTAAGTGTTCATTGAAGTGCAATTTCTATTAACATTTTGTATTAATAGGGTCACTGGCCACGAATTTACGTATCCTTGAAACTGTGATTTTCACTTTATCCACGAAAATTGAAACCCTTGAATATTAATGAAACCACAGTATAGCCCCTGGATTAGGGGTTCAGGCTCCGCCGCAATAAAATTTTCAAAAACAATTATCAACCCAATTTTTGAAAATTGCCTAACTAAGAATACTAGTAATCCTTAATCACTGCCATCAATCTACTGGAGAATATTCTCAGCTAAGTAATTCTCAAAACTTGAGTTAAAAATTTTCTTAGTATTCAGAAGCTTAAGTAAAAGTGAGAAAAAAGATGAGAAATAGGAGGAGAGAGGGGTTTCATGTACTGGAGATGGGGGAAAATGAAATAAAGTTACTGCCTCTTACGTTAACTTGTTTTCATTTAACATGAATTGAAGGTAAAACAAAATATTCTGTAACCATTGTTACATTTCATTCAGAAAAAGCCTCTGGTGGCTGATGCCATCATTTTGGACCTGTCCCGTTTCTGCAATATTAGAACGCATTCTGCTACATTATGTCTGTACTGTCCTGCTTAATAAAAGTGTCCCCTTTTTCAATTCCTAAATCGTGTAAGATGACACAAGCTGTATTGTACTGCACACATTGGTCAGGGGAAACCCTGAACCACACCTGGAGAGCGTGAAATCATCTCTTCATGATTCCAAAAGTCTGCTCGATGATCACTCTGGGTTGACAAAAACTGACATTGAAGTTTTCCTCAGACCGCGTCGAAGGTTTCAAGTATGGTGTCATTAGATGTCGTGTAAGAGGGTATCCAGAGTCTCCCATGAATAGCCCATCACGCAAGCCTTGATTAATGAAAATTGTAAATTACCATTTTTTCAAACTCTCGGTAAAGATGGCAATTTCTCCAAATTCTGGAGTCATGACATGAGCCAGGCCATCTTGCACACAGGGAAGTTTCCCCTGTACTTTTCCACCTGATAAGTACATGTTTTCGATTTTTTATTTTTCCCTTGTATTACTTAAACATTTAGGCTATGGAATCCTTTTCTGTTTACACAGTCAGACTCATTAATTGATGTAGCCAAAATCATTATCCGAGTTCCATCATTACATTAAATCACTTTAAGACACCCCATTCATGAAAAGAACTTGATAAAATATAACTGTATATATATTTATCATATTAATTAACTCAGTTATCATTATCTTTTAATCTTACTATAGATTGATAAATGGGGGAATTTTAATGTTGATATGAACTAGTTTATATAAATATAAAATATTAACAAAATAGCAGAAATGAAAATAAGTGATAACAAATTACAATAATCTAATTTTAAAGTACATATATATCAGTTTTGTTCAACAAAATGATCTTAGTACGTGCATTGTGTTTAAGAGGGAATTAATCTTTAATGAATAAATATACGAACTTTTTAAAACTTTTTCACACTGATGGTGGCAGCAACAGCTCATAAATACTAGTATACGAACTTTTTAAAACTTTCTCACACTGATGGTGGCAGCAACAGCTCTGACGGATCTTCCAACTGATGACTCGGAAATATCAAGACTGTCCCCAATCAGGCGAAGGTGGGCCCTAGTCGCAACAAAACGGTTAAACAGTAAGACTTGCAAAAGTGGAGGCACCAAACTGTTCCTCTTGGTACTATAGGTGGTCGTAAACCACATTTAAAAGAAAATAATGGTGTCGGACGAAATCTTTAACGCTGATAGACTTCGAACTCATCAAGCGATTCCAAGGGGTTACTCCTATCACTGAAAACCCTCGGACGAACTAATTACGTCGTCTGCGATATTGTTGTAGTCTTCTGTGAGCGGCAGCCATTCTGTTTGCTTGTGAACATTTTTGAAGGTTCAAATATTTGAGAATTAAACAGAATTGAGAATTTTTATTTTGCTCAATTTTGAGAATTTGGGAGTTGGAAATATTCTCCGACGTAAAATGTATTGATTTAAGATAGATAATCTTTTCTACTTCCATATATGTTTGAGAAAAAATTAGTGCATGGTTATGATGCTCACGAAGTCCTCTACTTATATTGTGTTTCAGGTGCCTGGGTTAGGGCCTCTGGCTTTACGACGGGGCCAATAAGATCACACAGTGAAAACGTATTGAAGTTCCTACCTTTCCTCTCCATAAAGGGCCAAAATGGAAGCCTAAATGTAACTCTTTCTTGCCAATCTACTCTCTATGCGCTCTCTCTTCTTCCTCGGCGCCGAATCATAGGACAGAAATATCCGCATTTAAAAGTCGTTAAGCAACTACTGATGCACATCTGTCAGAAGTTCTGGGAGAATGGCATCCAACGAGGATTTGGAATGCCGGCTAAGGACAAAAAAGAAAATGGCGACGAAGTAGAGCACAATGTGGTGGAATGGGAAGAGGGCATCTGACAGGTATCACGGAGAACCACAGAATGCCAACGCCGGGGGAAATGGGGAGCAACCATTCAGGAACGGGACGCGGGCAGGCCGTTTCTACAGGGTGACTCCCGGGGCTGGGGCGACAATAGACTACAGCAATACCACCTCCTTCGACAGAAGTGATTGTCTCTAACTTGGAGAACAGAGAAATGTCATATAGATACCACTACCCGTGCTTGAAAAAATCGTCCGCAGGAATGCAGAAATGGCACGATCTACTGGTGTATAGATAAACATCAAATAACTGATTCTTCAGGTAAATGTGGTTTGTGACAGTCAACTTCTCATCCTTACACCAACACGCTAACGCTTTCTTGCCATTGGCATAAATGACATGTGTAAGGTAATAAATCATTAATTAAACATATAACCTAAACATTATTAGTAAATTATACTCTGGGAATATAACCATTGGTATCTTCGCTAGCCAATGGTTTACAATCCACGCCTCTTCTTTACAAACCTTAGAAGATTTAGCCGACAAAATCAAATCTTGTGCAACGAATTCTGATTGGCTGCGAAGAGAGCGATCGCAGGGAATCTAATTATTGACCTACGTGGATGCCAAAATTGTAACATTCAAAACGGTGCGAGAAGAGCGATCGCAGGGAATCTACTTATTGACCTACGTGGATGCCAAAATTTTAACACTCAAAACGGTTTTTTGAGAACAAAACGATACAAAGTTTATAAATTGGACCATAAATAACATGACACCATAACCATGTCGTTTCTAAAAACGATCGGAGTCCAGCATCATACAAAAAAAAACCGGAGCAAATACTGACACAGACTGAACTGGTACTATTTGTAGTATGTCGACAAATTAAACGTCCAAAAAAAACCGAAAAGGCTCTCGATAAATCACCTATGAATATAAAAATATTTCTGCTACAATTTATCAGCAAATTTATTTAAAAAGGTGGGGAAAATGGCATCGATTTAAATACTTCTAATGTTTTGTTCACAGACTGTGCATAATCCAGAAAAAAAGTTAAATCTATGCAGTTCTCAAAACTCCCGAACAAGGCATTTTTCGGCAAAAATCGGCAACATCTATCCGGTCGAGAGTGAGAATTAAAGTGGTAAGAATCAAAAAGAAGTACTAAGCACAGGAAACTTTGTGACCAGGGCACTAATGACTAAAAAAACATGCATGCAGTGGATAGCACATTAATTGTGCAGAGAGATCCTTAGCCTGCCATACACACCTGGAGTCATTCAGTACTCGGTTCCTTCCATATGGAAGTTACCTAATTCTGGTAACAGAAGACCACCGCAAGCTGGATGCAAAACAAGTCCTTGTATACTGAGATTTTTAAAAAAAAAATGTAGACATAATACAACCAATCAGTATGAAAGCTTGCATCACAGAGTTTTTTTTTTACATATGCGCCAAAATCTTTGCTGTACAAAAGAAATTTCAATGGGCTATGCCACTACATTTGGAACGGGGAAGTCATCAGAATTGTAAGCAAGATCCCTTTGGTCTAAAAAATGTGCACCTTTTTTCGTTTTGTGAATCGAAGTGACATCTTGCACACTTCTCTCTCAACCCACACGCCCCGTTCTCTCATTACACCACTCTCGCCACGAACTCCCCACTCTCACCACAAGCTCCCCACTTTCACCGCAACTCTCCACTCTCTCACCACCTACTCCCACCACACCACACACTCCCCGCATACTCCCACTTTTCACCACACAACACACTCTCCACTCACTCCCCACTCTCTTGCCACACACTCTCCACTCTCTCACCACACATTCCTTACTCTCACACCACACAATCCTCACCCTCTCACCACACCAATCTCTCGGCACACACTCCCGTCTGTCACTACAAACTCCTACATTCTCTTTCTTACCACACCACACTCTATTCTCTCGACGCACCACACACCTCCAACTTTCACATCAAAACACTCTCTCACCACTCACTCCCCACTCTCTCAACACACCACACACTCTAAACACACTATACACACCACACACTCCAAACTCTCTCACCACACCACACATTCCCCACTCTCTTACTTCACACTCCCCACTTTCTCACCACACATTCTCCACTTTCTCGCCGCACACTCCCCACTATCGTACCACTCTCTCATCCCACTCCCTACTCTCTCACCCTACCACACCATCCCGACTCTTTCACCACACACCCCAATTTCTCACCTCACTTCCTACTTTTGTACCAGTCTCACCACACTCCCCACTATTTTACTTCACTTAAGTCTCTAATCTCATTCCCTACTCTCGAACCTCACTTTGCTACCGCACATTCCCACTTTCATTACGCTCTCATCCACAATTTCTCACTCTCCACTTTCTTATCTCACTCCTTATACTCTCTAACCACCACCCCTGTCCCCAGGGAAGACATTGAGATGAGAGATGGGGGTGTGGTCGTGAAAGTAGTAGGATGAGTGAGAGGAGAAGGAGGATTTAGTATCACACTTTTTCACCTTATCCCCCCCCCTTCACAACACCCCTTTTTTAATCCAATCTCACCCCTCCCCTTTTTGGAAGAAGATGGTGTGAGAGATTGAAAATTAGGTGAAAGAAAGTGGAACAAGAAGAGCACTGTATACAGGGGAAATATTCGCCCACGTTTTATTTTCCCTTTCGCCTGTGTTGTCAGCGGGCGAATTTAAGACTGGGCGAATTCCAATGTTTCAACTTTTCTCTTTAGTACACAAGTGTGACTTTAAGACGGGGCGAAACTGTTTGCAGGCGTAGAGGGCCGAAAATAACCCTGTATACAGTATGGTGAGCGACTCCCTTTCTTTCTCAAAAATAACAACAAACTATAGAACTTTATTTTTAAAAACTTCTAAATATGTATATCCAAAGTAAACTTCTATCAATAGTGTTTTGGGTCAACCATTTTCTCTAAGCTTTATTGCCAAAATTTTAATAAAACCTTTTTTATAAGTTGCACGTTGTTCTCTTTAAAGGGGCATTGTCACGATTTTGGTCAAATTTTATTTTTCTGTTTTTATTATTTACAATGCTTTATGAATGCATTTCTAATGATCAAATGAAATTTGGGTGCATGTCGATGAGTTTTAAGAAATAAACAGGGCTCACAATTCTTCGTCATGTAAACAAGGCTCGAGCCCTGTTTTTGTTTACATAGGTTCAATATACAAGTTAAAAAAATCTTTTTTCAAGCTGATTTGTTTATATTCTAATTCATTTTAAGCATAAATAAACAGTTCCTAACGATTAACACATTCATTTTAGGTCTAAAACTGGAATTTTAATTTCAACATTCAAAATGTAAACAAAAGCTTTGTTTACATGGCTAGGAATGGTAAGCTATGTACATGTAACTTGCTTATAACTCAACAAATGACGCACAAAATTTGGTTGCCTATATAAAATGCCTTACTGAAGCAGTGTAAACATTAAAATCGAAAAAGCAATTGATCAAAATCGTGACAATGCCCCTTTAAAGGGACTTGGACACAATTTGACTTAAAATTTTCAAATATTATTTTTCCGTTTTCAATGTTTTATACTGATATAAATATAGAAGTTTGTTTTGCCTCGGACTAGAATGTCGCGACGTCATTGGATGAAACGCGTCACGTGGCTGCCTTACAAATTTCTTTAAAAGGCAAGCGTCAAAATTTATAGCGCAACATGGCGGACGTAACGTTATTTGAACTGATTTTCTACACAAACGTTTGTTTACATATCAAACTTTAGGTCGTCGACAAAACAAAACACTTATTAGGTTTGTTACTGACTGTTTAAAGAAATTTGTGGGGTCGGTAAAGTCCATAGAAGGCGAGGCGGAGTCGGTAAAGCCCATAGAAGGCGAGGCGGAGTCGGTAAAGTCCATAGAAGGCTCGGCTCCGCCTCGCCTTCTATGGACTTTACCGACCCCACAAATTTCTTTAAACAGTCAGTAACAAACCTAATAAGTAATATTATAATGCAAGTCAAAATTTGAAAATCAAATATTAAGTTATAAGCAAGATACAGAGTTCATAATTCTTTATTTTGTAAACGAAGCTCGAATATTGTCATTTTTTACATATGTGTTGTGTTGGTGTAAATTTCAATCAAATGTATCTTTGTTGTGTTGATAATAGTATTTATGAAGATACTGAATTAGTTTAAATTGTTTTTACATGCCATTTTGTCTTAAAAATGGTAATATTCTCTACATTACATTTTTTTGGTAAACAACTATAAAACTCGAGCTTTGTTTACATAACATTTCTTTCCTCTGTATCTCGCTTGTAACTTGATTTTTAACATTCAATATTTTGGCCAATCATTTAAAATGCACCAGTTAACCATTTTATACATAAAAAAATAAAATTTTGGATCTCAAATCGTGTCCAAGTCCCTTTAACGGCGGGCCTTTTTTCCAGAATTCTTATGCATGTAGTTAAAATGTCTTTTAATCCTTCGAGGAATTCCGATACAAGCAGTTTCGTTTCGATTTCATGATCAAACTTCTTAATGAATCATTTGTAGTGGTTACTCTTGGTACTCCATCATCGGTTCTGATGTCCGGTTCTCATTGGTAGCTACAATTACTAAGTATATAAACATAAATAATAATAAATCTACAATTCCTTTGCCAAATTCTAATTCGTGCCAAAAATTTAAGTATTTGATAACTACATGTATAAGCAGGTGTGTTTTGCTGCCATTTAAATATAATTAATGGAAACAAGAAGTCCATGTGCCTAAAATTTGCGTATGTACATGTATGTCCAATGTATGTCCAGATCTATGATTCTACATGCATGTACAAGCCTAAGTTGTGTACTCGTAATTTTATTTTTTCAGATTATTTGTTATGAAAACGATTTAAATTAAAACCTTCAACAATGTCACCCTAAACAAATACTGAAATGAAAAATTAATTTATCATGCATTTGCATCCCCCATGAACTATGAAAAAAAAGTCGTCGAGTCACGAAAACCGGTTCACATAAATATGAGGCTTAAATGGTCGTCGCCATTTTAAACTAGGTACATGTATATCAATGTCACAAGAGACCTGTATAATATTTTTGAAACAATTAAAAGGATGATTTAATCCCGTTACATACGAGGATCAATTAAAAAATACGAAGACAATGTGGCTGTCTATCATATATGTTTCTTTAAATTCATTACAAACAGATTGATTTGTGCACAAACACTTATTGAGTATTCAATTGATATATGAAGTTCATTTCATTGATGAAAATGTATTTGTTAACCGATTTTAAAAACAATATGTTCTGTAACCACGGAGCACTATTAATAACGTTCAAAACATGCGTCAAGATGACGCATGCATAATTAATAGAAATAATTATAATCTTTTTATCACGCTTGATCTCTTGAGACTTTCGCCTTATAGTGTAAAATGGCACTTCACCATTTGACATCTTATTTGCTCACATATGTTCGTGAATCATAAGTTAGTTCATCGTAGTTTTCATTGTTTACCGTTTGTTTTTGTTTGTTTGTTGTTTTTTTTGGTTTTTTTTTTACAGAAAGGAAACCCCTGAACGTAAAAAACGTTACTTATTCTTTTTACAGATATTCTATTTTTGAGGGGCTGTTTGATGTCCAAAATACAGTTTACACCACGCCCACAATAGTAATACAGTTAAACACAAATGTGCAAATAACTTTTGACGTATTGTTTGCACCTTTTACCATTTTCACAGTTTTTCTCGGCTTTTTTATGGATTCATAAATAATTTCATCACAACAAACATCAACATTAGATTGAAACGTATACCAATACAACAAATATGTAAATCGACTCAAGCTTTGTTTACAAATTATGGAATTCTAACCCCTGTAACTCGCTTGTATCTGAATATTTGACATTCAAATTTTGTCAAAGCATTGAAAACATCTATAAGTACAGTTCTAGTCATAAAATTTTGAGCTCAAATCGTGTCTAAGTCCCTTTAAGGTTAGACGACACGTTCCTCAATTTTATACAACTTTTCCCAGGAATTTGGTGTTGATTTACTACTACTACTTTGACAAGCTTTCTTGCAAAAAAAACAGACATTTCTGCAATATACTAGCGTATGCAATCTCCTATATAATCTTTTAGAAAATACACTTGAATTGTTGATATAAAAGAAAAATGTACAGCACAGGAAAATTCGCTATATTATATACTGGAGCTTCGCCGGGGCTTGAACTCACGACATATGAAACCTGCGCTCCTTGCAATACATGCAAAGTGTTCATAAAAGGGTCAAAACAAATTCCAAAGAAAATTTGGGTTTTTTTCTTCAATTTTTCTCATTATACTCATGCAAGAAAGGAACATGTCAAGCGAAAATAAATACAGGATTATTTTTGCGTCATCTTGATTTCAGTTGTCTATCACTGACATGCATGAGTTTTGTGTTTGGTAAGAAATTCGGCACAGATTAAATGGGAGATGAACTTTCCTAGCGATCTTAAAAATAGTTAGATAAAGACAATTTAGTAAATTATAATTTTTGTTTATCAAATGACCTTTCAGCATTTGCACTTATTTTACGGTTAAATTTGGGTTTTTAAGGTGTTGATAAGCCTTTCTGCCTTCAACTACTGTAGCAAAATGTAAAATACGATACATAAGATTCGTTAGATATGCTAATTAATACTATTTCAGGTTGTTTGTTCTGAAGCAGTAACGATTCTAGATAAGATTTGAAAATTATTGGGCCAGATACAGGATCTACGGGTTTGCATCCTATACAATGAAGGACTGCTCAATTTCAGGGTATTTTATGGTAATTAGAGGGGTCTGACATTTGATGTTAAAACAATATTCTACAGTTATGCCTTAATCTTTAATCATTTCAGTTTTGTTTGTACTTTGATACTGATGTATTATTTATAAACTTAATTACCATGCATTTATTTCACCACAGAACGTAAATCCGATTTTCATTTATAAGAACTTCTTGGGTAAAATAGCATATATCAAATAACGAAATCGAACGCACACGTGGTTTATTAATTTTTCGCGAAGTATAAAAAAACAACATGTTTTCTTTAGTGTCGTCAATTTTAGTAATTTTACAGTAACATCATTTGAATTTTTTATAAATATAATTTTAATTCAAATTATGTTTCAGTAAGCAAGCAAGTTACAGAAGATCGTATTTGTGTATTTTAAATATTTTATCTTAAAAAATTCATATTTTAATTAAAAATGTTTAAAATCGTTTTCTTTATTTTCTAATTAATTTCACAGCAAACGTACAATAAAATGATCGACGTTTGCCAGAAAAAAATTATCATTTCATGAATGAAAGGATAATATTTTTTTATCAATATACCCTTATGTCCTATAGATAAATATTTATACTTTAAAATCAAAATTTGTTCATTTTTGTTAAGGATACTGTGGAAAATATATTTGATTGAAATCATATCACAAAAGCACATGTATTGTAGACAATAAAAATATAATTATAACGTCATGTGTCTGTGATGTTATCATTATTCCTGAGAATAAACCCATTTAATTAAAAAATAAATTAGAATTCTACATCTTCGCTAGCCAAGGGTTTCTGATCCGCACTGCTCCTCAAGTTAGTGAAGAGCAGTGCATATTAGAAACCCTTGGCTAGGCTAGTTGAAGATGATGAAGATGAGAATTCTACAAATGATATCACATACGCAAATCTAGATTTTTTTTGCCTTAGGGGGGTCCAAGGGATAATTTTCGTTTCCCGGATGGGGGCAGGCCTACCTCCGTTTATATTACTACGTAATTCATTATGTATAAATTTTTCATAAAATTCGTGAATTCATTGGCATGTCCACTATACTATCAATAAGAATGTGTTGTGATCGGTATGAAAATTCGCTTGCAAATTAATATCATATCATTAGTTTTGGACAACACTTTGTCGTACAAATAGATATACATGTACTTAGTGATTATTGTAAAAAAACAAAAAATAATTAAACGTAATTTATGTGCGGGTCCAGATTTTTCCGGAGGTGGGGGTGGGGTCCAAGGGATATTTTTGTTTTCCAATGTTCCCGACTCAATCACCTGACCTTCTCCCACCGTGGA
This sequence comes from Magallana gigas, assembly GCF_963853765.1. Lineage (NCBI taxonomy): Eukaryota > Metazoa > Mollusca > Bivalvia > Ostreida > Ostreidae > Magallana > Magallana gigas. The sequence continues at coordinate 31,983,786 of NC_088858.1, read as the reverse complement.
TGTAATGAATAACTATTGATGAAATTATTTAAGACAATACAAATATGTCATGCTTGTTGATGCTAACACCTTGTACTTGCATAATTATGAGGATCGATACATCTATTTTTGGCAGAAATATAATTTACATATTGTAAAACTGTTTTAAATGTATGTGTTTTCTATGTTTTTCCCCTAACTTTAGACGTTTTAAACTAACATTCTCGAACATAATAGAAGTGCTAGCTAGTATATTTACTATACGTGTTTTCTGTGCATTCAATTTCAACAGATATATATTTATTCATGTACATAATATTATAAATCACTAAGCATAGTTTATGAGAGGGGCAAAACTACAAGCAAACAAACAAAAATCCACACCTAACTGCAAATCACCAAATGCAAGGGGGCAGTTCTTTCTATACTAAAGAAGATGGATGGATAATGCGTGTAAAATGCCCATAGACGGTCGGAAAAGCTACTGAAAAATTAAAGTATCAATAAATCTGATTTTTTTTTAAAATCATTTAAAACAATTTATTACATACTTAGTAATAAATACAGGTTTTTGGCATATGTGATATAGATGACATCACAAAATCCGTATCGGCCTCCGGGGCTGATATAGGTTATCAGCCCTCCAGGGCTGATACGGATCCGTATCACACCCCTTTCGGAACTCCTCTGCCTTTTTTCGCTTCGGCATTTTTGCATGTTTACAGACGAAAAATAAAATATTTTCAGTTACAGTCGACATTTTTAAGTGCAGTTGAAAACTTCAAATGCTAGCAAATGTTTTAAAGCAGTCAACTTTTAAAATCTGATGAAATTCCGTTCTGTAGCTTCATGTTTAAACAAGAAGAACTCATATTTTTATTAAATACATGTACACGTGCAGACTTTTTTCAAATAATATGAATAATAAATTCAAAAAAAAATTGATGGTTTTTTTAAATCTATTACTAAGTATGTAATAAATATAATAATAGATACCCTTTTCCATATCACAGCTTGTATCAGCCCTCAAGATAAAAATGAAGGAACTGTCCCCCTTCCACTCCCCTTTTCCCATCCGATGCTACTGTACCAGCTGTATATGTGTCTGATTATAACCAAAGCAATGTACATGTAATTTACTATTGAAGGCCCAAGTTGCATTGATATTGTCTTCCCTCGACGGAGCATGCGGTGAATTGCTCAGATTCCCCAGTGTCGTTCCGTCATTTTCAGTTTCACCGGCGTGGAAGAGGGGGGTTCTTCTAGATGTAATATAAAAGTGCTGCAATGTCAATAAAGTTTTTATTATTTATATGTCGTTAAAGTCAAGTTATCTCCATGTGCGGGGTAGGGTGTCAGGGGAGTTCGGATACCCCCTCCCGGGAAATTCAAATAAAGTTACCGAAAATAAACATTTGATCTCTTTGGTAAACCAAAATACTGTAATTCTTGGACCCCTTTGATTTTTTTTTTATATAAGCTCATGAGCTGTTGCTTGTTAGATGTATCATTTCCATTTCCATTAAGGTAGGGTATAGTTGTCAGCTACAATACTGATTAATTCACAATCCAATACAAAGTATTTGGTTACATGTATAATTATGTATTTGTATGTATAAACATTAATGTATCGGATAAATTCTGAATTGCTATAGGCTAATTTTAACATTGCTTGCTATGTTCGACCTATGTATCGATCAATATATATGTAATACATTCATTCTCTTAAAAAATCTATTCTACACATACTTTAATAATAGCCTTGACAAACACAATCTCGTAAAATCAACTCATAAATATGTAGATTCGTTAAAGATAATTTTATACATTTTCAGAAAATTGATTTTTGCCCTTTCAAACCTTGTTTGTAAAATCTTTGATCGGCAGATAGATATTGTTTTCATTAAAAAAAATTGCAAAAATGAAATAAAAATAGATCTTCAATCAAATCAGTTCAAAAACAAAACTATTATGTTTACATTATCAATAGAAATATTTCGAGTCTTGAAGTTCTGTAATCGGTCTTAACAGGAAGAAACATATTTGTGAAAGGAAGGTTTGTTTGAGGAGCACTAAATAGTCAACATACCTGGGCTGCGTTCAAGATCGTAGCAGCTAGCCTAGCCGCTAGGCCATAGATATCTAGGTCTATTGAACGGACCGCTAGGTTAGCCGCTAGGTTTCAGATTTTAAGTTGGAAGTATATAACTAAAGACTAATAACATCGACATAATTTGTTCATTTCAAACGGATATATATATGCTAAAATTCATAATAACTTAAGGGATGAACAAAATATCCCTCATGAAATAAATAGATTTTATTTTTGTTACAGAGTCGTAACTAAGGTGGCCATCTTGAATTTGATGCTTAGCATAAAATATTTAGGGTACGAATATCTACGTAGCGGCTAGGCTAGCTTACCGTTCAATTACGTAGCCCTACGTAGCAGCTACGATCTTGAACGCAGCCCGCTTTTACCCATCAGATATCTACTTTAAAATTCAAGAAAAAATTTAATCCATATACTATAAAAAAAACCAATGTCCTATATATTAGTACATTACATATTACAATGACTCTTTGATAAGAGAACTAACTATACGTGTAAAAGCAGTGCAAGTTCGGCACGATTCAATTGTAAGGACGTCAGTTCTAAGAGAATTCATTAAAAAAAATATTGAATGAATTGAGTTTCAATGTTTAAAAAACGTTGAAACCCATTTCATTAATAAGAAAACATAACGCCAAAAACAAAATAAATCAACTGATTTATCAACAATGCAACAACAGGTATGCAGCAGTAATCCTAAACATTTCAGGGAAATGAATATTGTCGAAGAACAAAAAAGTAATTTTGATCTGTTTAATCAAAGGCGATTTTATCAGCACCAGTGATAACAGTTACAATGTACAGAACGATGGATTTAATGACAACGACAACAACAATCCTCTGTGACGATGATGACAGAGATTGGTGATAAGAACCACAGGTATGGCGTTCGTCCATATATGTTATCAACACATCGCTTATCGTCTTCGATGAATACATAAAACTGCACTACACCAAATCGTCACTTTACGATCGCTCGCAGACGAGAGCAATTAACAAGCAATAAAACCGCGGATTGCCATCTCAGACTGCTAATTGATACTGAAACTATCCCTGGTAAAGTACATGTAAATGATGATTTAGCTCCCGGCTGAAGTGACCAAGCTCTTTGTCATCTCGATCATTTTCCTACTAAAAGTTATGACTTGGTTATGACTTTGTCGTTTCAAACTAAGGTCGCAATAATGACTTTGTCAAAGCACGATACCCAGATCCTCTTCTCCTCCTGGTCACTGGAAAGACCGATGATGTCATTCAGTCCGTGTTCTGGCGTCATAATATATTGCAGGAACTTCCCGTTCTTGTCCAGCATGTGTATCCGATCCTCGTGGTCTCCGACGAGGATGCTTCCCAGAGTGTTACAGTCGATGCATTTGGGTTCGAACTTCACTGCATTCACACCTTTGTACGTAAACTTTCGTTGTCCGTCCGCCCCGACTGCGATCACACACTTTTTAGCCATGTCCACGACAACGATATCGCGAGTCACGCTTGCAGCGACTTTGACAGGGTTCTGAAACATCAGTCGACGTCGCTCGTCGCTACAGATCTGTTGAAGCGACTTTCCCGCACTGTCGTATCGTACTATTTTGCCGAACTGGTCTTCCTTGTGGTAGAGACAAGCCAAAATTTCCCCGTCCTCGTTCACACACAGTCCTTGGGCGTGGAAAGGACTACTGTCAATAAAGCGTGTAAATGACCCGTTTTTAAGCTTTTTGATCTCCATATTCCATGTGCTCATGTAAAGATCCTTGCCGAGTTTAGAACAAGCGATATTGTATGGCGTAATATCTACTTTGATGCTAGCAAGGACTTTTCCCGTGATCGTCACGACTTGCACAATCCTCTCTTCCGTTCCTATCATAGCATTTCCATTTCCAGTTGTGCATATACTGTATATACCGTTTCGCGCCTTCTGGGCGAAGCTTGCGATCACTTGAGCTTTGATGTTGAGAGGAAAAGCTACCGTCGTTCGGCGTCTTGTTAATACTGGAGTTGGCTCATATTCTAAAATTCCAAAGACGGATTCGATTTCCTCATCTTGTTTTCCGGGAACAAATTCTGGCGGGTTAATCCTCTCTGGTCCATTTTCAGCAGAGGGTAATCTTAGCTTTTCAATTTTACGTTCTGCCTCCGCACAAGCATCTAATAAACTTATTCCTCCCTTATTGGACAAGTTATTTCTACAGAAGTGAATGGCTTCGGAAACCTTTGTTGACAAATTCTGCAGTTTGAATTGTTTTCTATTAATAAATTGCAAGTCAACCTCTTCTTTCGTCTCGAGTTCTTTAAGCATCTTGTCTGTAAGATTATCCAATTCAAATTTCATTTTCTCATTTCGTTCTTTGATCAATTCTTTTTTCAAAGCTACACTAGATACATACTCTACTTTATTTTGTTCTAAGTTTTCTATCATTTTTCGCGCCTTTTCGAGTTCGTACCGCTCAAGGTGTTCGAACCTTTTACTCAGTCGGTTGAATTTTTGTTCAGCAGACTCGCCAATGTCCGTAATGTTGTGCGTCTTATGGATAGAGCGAACACAGATGTGACACACGAACATATCACACAGATTACAATACAGCTCACACACCTGCTCCTCGTGAATTCGACAAATGTGCAACTCGATATCATCGATGTCAATGGCGTCACTTCCGGACTCCATTTCGTCATCTTTGTCTTCACGGAGAAGCCAAATCCCGTGCTGTTTACTTGCATTGCTTCTGGAATGCAGAGTCTGACAACTGTCACACAGTTTCTGAGCACAGTCATGACAAGCCCAATTTACGAGAAATTCCGAAAAACAGAGATCACATTGGGCATTAGTAACAGTAGAAGTAGAAGCAGTATCGTCGCTATTTACTGGTGCTGCTTCCGCCATTGTTAATCAAACAATACCAGTGTATGACATCTCGAATCCTCTTGCAAGCAGCCGCAGCAAGCAAACGTCTGCTGTAAAGTGAACAGTAAAAGTGAATGGTTTTTCCCTCCCTAAATTCAATTAGCGGTCTCTCTGGTCATCAGCTATGACGTCGGCTTGCCGAGGGTTAGACATGAAAGATACAGATCTTCGTACATTGTACTTAGCTGCTCTATCACGTCCTTTAAGCTAAATGTCTGTTCTATAGTAACACTTGTCTCGGTAATCAATTTATCCGTGTTTAACGTTCATTATCATGTATCGATCTTTTTTATTTGGTCTCTCTCCTTAATAAATTTTTGCGATTCGATCAAAGTTGTGAATTGCATACCGAAATAGACGTCAGTCATGTCATTTTGTGTCAATTTATGCCTGTGTAAAAATCGATTTCTTTAAAAAGTGAAGCGAATGCATGCTGCTTTTTAAAAGCAAGTTACCGTAAGAGGCGAGGTTTGTCGTCATTTCGACGGGAGGCATCAACTGTACATGTGAATTTATTACCGAAAGAAGGCAACAACCTCAAGAAACGCGTTTTACATATGCATATCACTAATTATTTATCTGCCGTTTTTAACCTACGTGTATTTTATACATGTACATGCAATTACTGTCTGCAAAACATGTACGTGTTAATTGCGAATAATTATGTCACAGTGTAAATAGTGAAACGTATTAGATGTCCTATCACAACTGGCGCACGAGCACTTTACAACACTTTGTGATCGAAATGCTTTAGCTTCGCATGAGCTCTTGCATACGTTGCATGATGTATCGCAGTTGTAACATGCATGCGTTTTAGTAGTCGCATCAAGTCTCCTTAAAATGGTGCGTTGCCACATACCATCAACAAATTAGAAATTCAGTTCCAGAATATGTGATATAAAAATATATTTCAAAGTGCGTTAAGAGTGTCGATACTAAAAAATGTTGATGTACCTTCATAACGCACTTTCAAAAAAAATTTCAAAGTGGGTTAACTTGGTCCAAAATTTAATGCACTTTGAAAAAATTGTGCAAAGTGCGTTGATTTTGTCCCAAATTTAACGCACTTTGAAATTTGTTTTCAAAGTGCGTAATTTTTTCAAAGTGCGTTGCCACAATGCATACTATTCAGACGAGACCGAATGCGATTTAAATTATCGCAATGCAACGCAAGGACTTTATTGCGAACGTCTTACAATGTTTTGTATACTTGCAAGAGTGATCGCGATTATATAAAGGTTGTAAGATGAATTGCAGCTGTCTATGGGTGTGTTTTGCGACTAAGAGACTGCTGCTCAACGTGTCTCATGTAATCTTGCAATGTTTTTCAGCTTCAATTTGCCATGCTTTGCCACAAGTATATACATGTACCCTGTTTAAGCATTAGTTTTCTGTTTCAGACCACAATCGACTATGGATGCTGCCTCATACCCGTTAGCTGTTTCTTCATAGGCGGCATTTTCTCTCGCATTCAACTATGCCTCTGAAGAGCGTCGGAAACGGGCGGTTTATACATGTACACCCCCTCTGACTCGCACAATCACATTCGTACATGTACCATGTAACGCATGATAGCACGAGCGCCGCGCGTCAAATCGTGAGATTAAAATGCGTATGCATCGCACAACGCGGTCGCTTTAGAATTTCGTATGAATACTTTTTTGCTATGCGATTATTTCGGCAACAGTTTACGATTCAAATCTCAGTTTTTCGGTCGCACAAATATTAAATTTTATTGCTACTGCATGTGCGCCAATTACATGTATGAAAGTTGTTTAAATAGCCCTTGGTCTCTAATACACTTGGTTTTTAATAGGTGAGTCTAGCTGCGAAAAATTGATATTTTATTTTTCAAATGTGTAAATATTTGAATAATTTAGTTTTAATAAATACTGTGGCTGGCAAATCTGAAGTATCAGCAGGGAAATTTAATATGACACAGAGAAGATATTAATTATGCAGTTTTCAAGTCATATTTAGATGTTAAATAACGTCTTCAAATGATAATTCTCTAAATTTTTTGGTCTGTTATTTTTTCATTTTCATGTAATTTCTTTGATAGTTTCACTTATTTAAGAGCATTTAAAAAATCTCTTTGTTCAATATGATCAATTTCTCTTAATTTGTACTGGTGTTGGTGGGGTTTTATTTACGTGTTTATAAATAAGTTATATTTACATCTACCGAGTATGATTCCCTCTATTTCTTACAGAAACTTATAGTTAAATCATAGCTGTATATATATAAACAGCCATGCAGACTGAAATCTACACGCCCCGTTTATCGATTAGTCGAAACCTACAGCGACCTAAGAAAAATCACGGACTGCACGAAATAATCATGATGATGTCGGACTCAAATTCCCATAGGAGACGATTTGGCTGTTTCCTTAGCTAACGTACTGATGTACATTAATAGTAATTTGGCGAATTTTATTTACTTTTGACATTCAGTTTATTAAATTGTTAAAGGAAATATGTAGATATACCCGGCACATTGTAAACAAGAAAAAAATTTCTTTCATTATTCATGCGGTTTATGAATATGGCGATCATTACAGAAAAAAAGTTAACATAATACGCTAACGCATATTCCGCATGAATTACCAAAGAAAGAATTTTATTGTTTAAATGATTTCACCAGAGGCGCTTCACCGAAAACAATATCAGTGTATAATAATGGTATCCTTATATTATAAAAATAACAACTTTATAGTATATAGTGTATTTTATAAATTCTCTGACATTGTGCATGTTCTCGAATTCGTTTTGTCATGAAGAACATGTAGCAGACGCTTAGCATCCGGAGGGCTTACCGTTTCTTACAAGAATCATTTTTCTTTAAATTTACATACAGAAAATTGAATTCTGAAGGAGTTGCCACCTCCTTTTTGTAGGAGCAGGTAAATACCCCCACCCCCGTCCTTCCACTTCCAAAAACAACGATGCTGCATGTAGTAGGTAACATCATGTTATTAAAAACTGACAATGTTTGATAATATACACCGTTAGGGATGTACAAAATAAATAGCCTTTATGCGGGTTTTTTTCTTTCTTTTTTTTTTTTTTTCGTTTTCTTTTTTTCCCCTTTTTTGTGTGTCACAAAATTTGCAAAAATGGGGAAAATATGTTACAGTGGCATTTTTAATTTGCTTCAGTCAATTTTTGCAAATTTAAAAGTTTCTTATAGAAAACTATACAAGATACTAGTGTAACAAAATCTTCTTGCATGATTTTCTTGAAATCTTTCAAGGGACGGAAAATAGAACCATTTTAACAAGACCTAGCTTGGACTTTCAGTAGGACGTAACTATCTATTTCTTGCGTCATTTGAAACAGGTAAAAAAAATGACGCGGTTTCAAGCGAAATATGCACCGATTGCATAGTCTTAGTTCAAAAGTCAGACAAATCTTGTTATCGATAAATTCATAGAGCCATGGCTGAGTGGCTACATGTAGCAATGAAATATGCAGATTAACGTCACATTGCTGTTTGACACAACTATCGAAAGTCCAAGCTTTTGATAAAATGGTTCTGAAAAAGCAGTTGTCTTCCTTGCTATATTCATTGTTGGAGAAAAATATAGTTGGGTTAATTTTGTGAGTTATTATATAACTGCCACCCTTATCATGCTTATGATCCCAATGTAACCATACAGAAAATTGATTAAATGTATCCCTGTAATTGGAATGTTATAGCTACATGTACTAGTATACTTCTGGATCGGAATTCAAAAATGATATAATGCAAAATGCATTTTATTGGATTCATCTCTTTTATAAGTGGTCTTTGAATTTCTCTGGTAATGAAGTATGTTTCCTCATTCTTTCCGAATATCTAAATGAAGTCAATAGAATTTTCAAATAGTAGAACATAAGAAAAATGGTTGACACAAGTTGCTTTTTTTTAATTCACTGTCTTATAAAAGGGGCACCTGCCCCGTACATGCGTACGTATATACTGACTGGACATTTAAAACCTTAGGGGGTGCCGTATTGACAATGACAATAATTACACAAACGATGTAAATAGCGGCTTATTAAATTCCTTGTCAATGCTTGATCTACTTTTATACGGAAAGTGACGTCTTCAAGTCATACATTTTCTTGAAGCTTGTTGTTGCCTAGCTACATGATGCCAAATCTTCCCACCGTTATGCTTTATGGGTCATTGAAGAAAATTGCACCCAATCGTATCGATCGATACAATACCCGCGTCTCGATCAAGTAAACGTTTGAGAGAGCTAGTTTCGATATGCATGCTTAGGGTGAAACAGCGGATGAGATTGTGTTCTTTGAGTTTTGTTTTTCGATGTCTGTTTAATCGGGGAATGTAGCAATTGATTTAGTTTTTTTCGTAAGGGAATTAAAGTGAAGAGAAGAATGTGAAAATCTAAGCGCTGGATCGCTTATAACGTACGGGAAATATGCAAAGAAGGTTTCGAGTACAACGAATTTTTATTTTCCACATAGCTTGTGTCTTGTTATTAAAAATCGGTAAGTTGTGCAATTGTGTATAGCACGTTTAGGAGACCACGAGAAATTAATCTGCTAATATTGAAATCAATGGTCATTTTAATTTCGTTACTCTTAGACGATTTTTATTGTTTCGTTTATTTTTTAAAAGAATTACTTCTTTTGAGCAAGTGTTTATACAAGTCTTGCACAATGTTTTGATGCCTTAATTCCAATATTTCCAAAATATGATTAATTACTTAAGAATCTAAATTTAGGAATATTTGAATAAACAACTATTTGTGTAGGCATTTTCATCTATTTAAAACCAAAAATGTTTCACATTTGAAGATTTACTTTAAGATTTATGGGAAATGAATTGCATAAGATCACTTTAAAGAATGTGTCAATGCTTGCCCTCTCCCAAAAATATGTTTAAAAAAGTACCAGACTTGGCAGCTAAGGCTATATGATTTATGACCAATTATGATATCCAAAATGGAATATGAATTAATGTACGAAATATTTATTTACTCTGTAAATGTTGTTTATTTGAATAAATGTGCACATACAATAAAGTCATTGAATCTCACTGACAGTGTCCAAAATGTATGACAAGAGAATATTGATTGCCCTTTCCCCTTCATCATCTCAAAAGTTCACGTTAAGAGATGTATGAATTTTAGATATAATTCTTATATTCCTCATGTTCGAGTTTCAACTTTTTTTTACCTTATGAATTGAAAGGGGTTCGTTCAATTAATGAGAAATTTATGACA